>NC_084638.1:32644294-32728840 GCF_033978795.1 Nerophis ophidion | reverse complement strand
TGTATATGTATGTATATATTTATCATGTATGTGTGTAGTGTGCATATGTATGTATATATTTATCATGTATGTGTGTAGTGTGCATATGTATGTATATATTTATCATGTATGTGTGTAGTGTGCATATGTATGTATATATTTATCATGTATGTGTGTAGTGTGTATATGTATGTATATATTTATCATGTGTGTGCGTATGTATGTTATTATTTATCATGTATGTGTGTAGTGTGTATATGTATGTATATATTTATCATGTATGTGTGTAGTGTGTATATGTATGTATATATTTATCATGTATGTGTGTAGTGTGTATATGTATGTATATATTTATCATGTATGTGTGTAGTGTGCATATGTATGTATATATGTATCATGTATGTGTGTAGTGTGTATATGTATGTATATATTTATCATGTGTGTGCGTATGTATGTATATATTTATCATGTATGTGTGTAGTGTGTATATGTATGTATATATTTATCATGTATGTGTGTAGTGTGCATATGTATGTATATATTTATCATGTATGTGTGTAGTGTGCATATGTATGTATATATGTATCATGTATGTGTGTAGTGTGTATATGTATGTATATATGTATCATGTGTGTGCGTATGTATGTATATATTTATCAGTATGTGTGTAGTGTGATATGTATGTATATATTTATCATGTATGTGTGTAGTGTGCATATGTATGTATATATTTATCATGTATGTGTGTAGTGTGTATATGTATGTATATATTTATCATGTATGTGTGTAGTGTGCATATGTATGTATATATTTATCATGTATGTGTGTAGTGTGCATATGTATGTATATATTTATCATGTATGTGTGTAGTGGGCATATGTATGTATATATTTATCATGTGTGTGCGTATGTATGTATATATTTATCATGTATGTGTGTAGTGTGTATATGTATGTATATATTTATCATGTATGTGTGTAGTGTGCATATGTATGTATATATTTATCATGTATGTGTGTAGTGTGCATATGTATGTATATATTTATCATGTATGTGTGTAGTGTGCATATGTATGTATATATTATCATGTATGTGTGTAGTGTGTATATGTATGTATATATTTATCATGTATGTGTGTAGTGTGCATATGTATGTATATATGTATCATGTATGTGTGTAGTGTGTATATGTATGTATATATTTATCATGTATGTGTGTAGTGTGCATATGTATGTATATATGTATTCATGTATGTGTGTAGTGTGTATATGTATGTATATATTTATCATGTATGTGTGTAGTGTGCATATGTATGTATATATGTATCATGTATGTGTGTAGTGTGTATATGTATGTATATATTTATCATGTATGTGTGTAGTGTGTATATGTATGTATATATTTATCATGTATGTGTGTAGTGTGCATATGTATGTATATATTTATCATGTATGTGTGTAGTGTGCATATGTATGTATATATTTATCATGTATGTGTGTAGTGTGCATATGTATGTATATATTTATCATGTATGTGTGTAGTGTGCATATGTATGTATATATGTATCATGTATGTGTGTAGTGTGTATATGTATGTATATATTTATCATGTATGTGTAGTGCGTATGTATGTATATATTTATCATGTATGTGTGTAGTGTGTATATGTATGTATATATTTATCATGTATGTGTGTAGTGTGCATATGTATGTATATATGTATCATGTATGTGTGTAGTGTGTATATGTATGTATATATTTATCATGTGTGTGCGTATGTATGTATATATTTATCATGTATGTGTGTAGTGTGTATATGTATGTATATATTTATCATGTATGTGTGTAGTGTGCATATGTATGTATATATTTATCATGTATGTGTGTAGTGTGCATATGTATGTATATATGTATCATGTATGTGTGTAGTGTGTATATGTATGTATATATGTACCATGTGTGTGCGTATGTATGTATATATTTATCATGTATGTGTGTAGTGTGTATATGTATGTATATATTTATCATGTATGTGTGTAGTGTGTATATGTATGTATATATTTATCATGTATGTGTGTAGTGTGCATATGTATGTATATATTTATCATGTATGTGTGTAGTGTGCATATGTATGTATATATTTATCATGTATGTGTGTAGTGGGCATATGTATGTATATATTTATCATGTGTGTGCGTATGTATGTATATATTTATCATGTATGTGTGTAGTGTGTATATGTATGTATATATTTATCATGTATGTGTGTAGTGTGCATATGTATGTATATATTTATCATGTATGTGTGTAGTGTGCATATGTATGTATATATTTATCATGTATGTGTGTAGTGTGCATATGTATGTATATATGTATCATGTATGTGTGTAGTGTGTATATGTATGTATATATTTATCATGTATGTGTGTAGTGTGCATATGCATGTATATATGTATCATGTATGTGTGTAGTGTGTATATGTATGTATATATTTATCATGTATGTGTGTAGTGTGCATATGTATGTATATATGTATCATGTATGTGTGTAGTGTGTATATGTATGTATATATTTATCATGTATGTGTGTAGTGTGTATATGTATGTATATATTTATCATGTATGTGTGTAGTGTGCATATGTATGTATATATTTATCATGTATGTGTGTAGTGTGTATATGTATGTATATATTTATCATGTATGTGTGTAGTGTGCATATGTATGTATATATTTATCATGTATGTGTGTAGTGTGCATATGTATGTATATATTTATCATGTATGTGTGTAGTGTGTATATGTATGTATATATTTATCATGTATGTGTGTAGTGTGCATATGTATGTATATATGTATCATGTATGTGTGTAGTGTGTATATGTATGTATATATTTATCATGTATGTGTGTAGTGTGCATATGCATGTATATATGTATCATGTATGTGTGTAGTGTGTATATGTATGTATATATTTATCATGTGTGTGTGTAGTGTGCATATGTATGTATATATTTATCATGTATGTGTGTAGTGTGCATATGTATGTATATATTTATCATGTATGTGTGTAGTGTGCATATGTATGTATATATTTATCATGTATGTGTGTAGTGTGCATATGTAAGTATATATTTATCATGTATGTGTGTAGTGTGCATATGTATGTATATATTTATCATGTATGTGTGTAGTGTGCATATGTATGTATATATTTATCATGTGTGTGCGTATGTATGTATATATTTATCATGTATGTGTGTAGTGTGTATATGTATGTATATATTTATCATGTATGTGTGTAGTGTGCATATGTATGTATATATTTATCATGTATGTGTGTAGTGTGCGTATGTATGTATATATTTATCATGTATGTGTGTAGTGTGCATATGTATGTATATATTTATCATGTATGTGTGTAGTGTGCATATGTATGTATATATTTATCATGTATGTGTGTAGTGTGCATATGTATGTATATATTTATCATGTGTGTGCGTATGTATGTATATATTTATCATGTATGTGTGTAGTGTGTATATGTATGTATATATTTATCATGTATTGTGTGTAGTGTGCATATGTATGTATATATTTATCATGTATGTGTGTAGTGTGCATATGTATGTATATATTTATCATGTGTGTGCGTATGTATGTATATATTTATCATGTATGTGTGTAGTGTGCTATATGTATGTATATATTTATCATGTATGTGTGTAGTGTGCATATGTATGTATATATTTATCATGTATGTGTGTAGTGTGCATATGTATGTATATATTTATCATGTATGTGTGTAGTGTGCATATGTATGTATATATTTATCATGTATGTGTGTAGTGTGCATATGTATGTATATATGTATCATGTATGTGTGTAGTGTGTATATGTATGTATATATTCATCATGTATGTGTGTAGTGTGCATATGTATGTATATATGTATCATGTATGTGTGTAGTGTGTATATGTATGTATATATTTATCATGTATGTGTGTAGTGTGCATATGTATGTATATATGTATCATGTATGTGTGTAGTGTGTATATGTATGTATATATTTATCATGTATGTGTGTAGTGTGCATATGTATGTATATATGTATCATGTATGTGTGTAGTGTGTATATGTATGTATATATTTATCATGTATGTGTGTAGTGTGTATATGTATGTATATATTTATCATGTATGTGTGTAGTGTGCATATGTATGTATATATTTATCATGTGTGTGTGTAGTGTGCATATGTATGTATATATTTATCATGTATGTGTGTAGTGTGCATATGTATGTATATATTTATCATGTATGTGTGTAGTGTGCATATGTATGTATATATTTATCATGTATGTGTGTAGTGTGCATATGTATGTATATATGTATCATGTATGTGTGTAGTGTGTATATGTATGTATATATTTATCATGTGTGTGCGTATGTATGTATATATTTATCATGTATGTGTGTAGTGTGTATATGTATGTATATATTTATCATGTATGTGTGTAGTGTGCATATGTATGTATATATTTATCATGTATGTGTGTAGTGTGCATATGTATGTATATATTTATCATGTATGTGTGTAGTGTGCGTATGTATGTATATATTTATCATGTAAGTGTGTAGTGTGCATATGTATGTATATATTTATCATGTATGTGTGTAGTGTGCATATGTATGTATATATTTATCATGTATGTGTGTAGTGTGCATATGTATGTATATATTTATCATGTATGTGTGTAGTGTGCATATGTATGTATATATTTATCATGTATGTGTGTAGTGTGCATATGTATGTATATATTTATCATGTATGTGTGTAGTGTGCATATGTATGTATATATTTATCATGTATGTGTGTAGTGTGCATATGTATGGTATATATTTATCATGTGTGTGCGTATGTATGTATATATTTATCATGTATGTGTGTAGTGTGTATATGTATGTATATATTTATCATGTATGTGTGTAGTGTGCATATGTATGTATATATTTATCATGTATGTGTGTAGTGTGCATATGTATGTATATATTTATCATGTATGTGTGTAGTGTGCATATGTATGTATATATGTATCATGTATGTGTGTAGTGTGTATATGTATGTATATATTTATCATGTATGTGTGTAGTGTGCATATGTATGTATATATGTATCATGTATGTGTGTAGTGTGTATATGTATGTATATATTTATCATGTATGTGTGTAGTGTGCATATGTATGTATATATGTATCATGTATGTGTGTAGTGTGTATATGTATGTATATATTTATCATGTATGTGTGTAGTGTGCATATGTATGTATATATGTATCATGTATGTGTGTAGTGTGTATATGTATGTATATATTTATCATGTATGTGTGTAGTGTGTATATGTATGTATATATTTATCATGTATGTGTGTAGTGTGCATATTGTATATATTTATCATGTGTGTGTGTAGTGTGCATATGTATGTATATATTTATCATGTATGTGTGTAGTGTGCATATGTATGTATATATTTATCATGTATGTGTGTAGTGTGTATATGTATGTATATATTTATCATGTATGTGTGTAGTGTGTATATGTATGTATATATTTATCATGTATGTGTGTAGTGTGCATATGTATGTATATATTTATCATGTATGTGTGTAGTGTGCATATGTATGTATATATTTATCATGTATGTGTGTAGTGTGCATATGTATGTATATATTTATCATGTATGTGTGTAGTGTGCATATGTATGTATATATTTATCATGTATGTGTGTAGTGTGCATATGTATGTATATATTTATCATGTGTGTGCGTATGTATGTAATATTTATCATGTATGTGTGTAGTGTGTATATGTATGTATATATTTATCATGTATGTGTGTAGTGTGTATATGTATGTATATATTTATCATGTATGTGTGTAGTGTGTATATGTATGTATATATTTATCATGTATGTGTGTAGTGTGCATATGTATGTATATATGTATCATGTATGTGTGTAGTGTGTATATGTATGTATATATTTATCATGTGTGTGCGTATGTATGTATATATTTATCATGTATGTGTGTAGTGTGTATATGTATGTATATATTTATCATGTATGTGTGTAGTGTGCATATGTATGTATATATTTATCATGTATGTGTGTAGTGTGCATATGTATGTATATATGTATCATGTATGTGTGTAGTGTGTATATGTATGTATATATGTATCATGTGTGTGCGTATGTATGTATATATTTATCATGTATGTGTGTAGTGTGTATATGTATGTATATATTTATCATGTATGTGTGTAGTGTGCATATGTATGTATATATTATCATGTATGTGTGTAGTGTGTATATGTATGTATATATTTATCATGTATGTGTGTAGTGTGCATATGTATGTATATATTTATCATGTATGTGTGTAGTGTGCATATGTATGTATATATTTATCATGTATGTGTGTAGTGGCATATGTATGTATATATTTATCATGTGTGTGCGTATGTATGTATATATTTATCATGTATGTGTGTAGTGTGCATATGTATGTATATATTTATCATGTATGTGTGTAGTGTGTATATGTATGTATATATTTATCATGTATGTGTGTAGTGTGTATATGTATGTATATATGTATCATGTATGTGTGTAGTGTGCATATGTATGTATATATTTATCATGTATGTGTGTAGTGTGCATATGTATGTATATATTTATCATGTATGTGTGTAGTGTGCATATGCATGTATATATGTATCATGTATGTGTGTAGTGTGTATATGTATGTATATATTTATCATGTATGTGTGTAGTGTGCATATGTATGTATATATGTATCATGTATGTGTGTAGTGTGTATATGTATGTATATATTTATCATGTATGTGTGTAGTGTGTATATGTATGTATATATTTATCATGTATGTGTGTAGTGTGCATATGTATGTATATATTTATCATGTATGTGTGTAGTGTGCATATGTATGTATATATTTATCATGTATGTGTGTAGTGTGCATATGTATGTATATATTTATCATGTATGTGTGTAGTGTGCATATGTATGTATATATGTATCATGTATGTGTGTAGTGTGTATATGTATGTATATATTTATCATGTGTGTGCGTATGTATGTATATATTTATCATGTATGTGTGTAGTGTGTATATGTATGTATATATTTATCATGTATGTGTGTAGTGTGCATATGTATGTATATATGTATCATGTATGTGTGTAGTGTGTATATGTATGTATATATTTATCATGTGTGTGCGTATGTATGTATATATTTATCATGTATGTGTGTAGTGTGTATATGTATGTATATATTTATCATGTATGTGTGTAGTGTGCATATGTATGTATATATTTATCATGTATGTGTGTAGTGTGCATATGTATGTATATATGTATCATGTATGTGTGTAGTTTGTATATGTATGTATATATGTATCATGTGTGTGCGTATGTATGTATATATTTATCATGTATGTGTGTAGTGTGTATATGTATGTATATATTTATCATGTATGTGTGTAGTGTGTATATGTATGTATATATTTATCATGTATGTGTGTAGTGTGCATATGTATGTATATATTTATCATGTATGTGTGTAGTGTGCATATGTATGTATATATTTATCATGTATGTGTGTAGTGGGCATATGTATGTATATATTTATCATGTGTGTGCGTATGTATGTATATATTTATCATGTATGTGTGTAGTGTGTATATGTATGTATATATTTATCATGTATGTGTGTAGTGTGCATATGTATGTATATATTATCATGTATGTGTGTAGTGTGCATATGTATGTATATATTTATCATGTATGTGTGTAGTGTGCATATGTATGTATATATGTATCATGTATGTGTGTAGTGTGTATATGTATGTATATATTTATCATGTATGTGTGTAGTGTGCATATGCATGTATATATGTATCATGTATGTGTGTAGTGTGTATATGTATGTATATATTTATCATGTATGTGTGTAGTGTGCATATGTATGTATATATGTATCATGTATGTGTGTAGTGTGTATATGTATGTATATATTTATCATGTATGTGTGTAGTGTGTATATGTATGTATATATTTATCATGTATGTGTGTAGTGTGCATATGTATGTATATATTTATCATGTATGTGTGTAGTGTGTATATGTATGTATATATTTATCATGTATGTGTGTAGTGTGCATATGTATGTATATATTTATCATGTATGTGTGTAGTGTGTATATGTATGTATATATTATCATGTATGTGTGTAGTGTGCATATGTATGTATATATGTATCATGTATGTGTGTAGTGTGCATATGTATGTATATATTTATCATGTATGTGTGTAGTGTGTATATGTATGTATATATTTATCATGTATGTGTGTAGTGTGCATATGTATGTATATATTTATCATGTATGTGTGTAGTGTGTATATGTATGTATATATTTATCATGTATGTGTGTAGTGTGCATATGTATGTATATATGTATCATGTATGTGTGTAGTGTGTATATGTATGTATATATTTATCATGTATGTGTGTAGTGTGTATATGTATGTATATATTTATCATGTATGTGTGTAGTGTGCATATGTATGTATATATTTATCATGTATGTGTGTAGTGTGCATATGTATGTATATATTTATCATGTATGTGTGTAGTGTGTATATGTATGTATATATTTATCATGTATGTGTGTAGTGTGCATATGTATGTATATATGTATCATGTATGTGTGTAGTGTGTATATGTATGTATATATTTATCATGTATGTGTGTAGTGTGCATATGCATGTATATATGTATCATGTATGTGTGTAGTGTGTATATGTATGTATATATTTATCATGTATGTGTGTAGTGTGCATATGTATGTATATATGTATCATGTATGTGTGTAGTGTGTATATGTATGTATATATTTATCATGTATGTGTGTAGTGTGTATATGTATGTATATATTTATCATGTATGTGTGTAGTGTGCATATGTATGTATATATTTATCATGTGTGTGTGTAGTGTGCATATGTATGTATATATTTATCATGTGTGTGTGTAGTGTGCATATGTATGTATATATTTATCATGTATGTGTGTAGTGTGCATATGTATGTATATATTTATCATGTATGTGTGTAGTGTGCATATGTATGTATATATTTATCATGTATGTGTGTAGTGTGCATATGTATGTATATATTTATCATGTATGTGTGTAGTGTGCATATGTATGTATATATTTATCATGTATGTGTGTAGTGTGCATATGTATGTATATATTTATCATGTGTGTGCGTATGTATGTATATATTTATCATGTATGTGTGTAGTGTGCATATGTATGTATATATGTATCATGTATGTGTGTAGTGTGTATATGTATGTATATATTTATCATGTATGTGTGTAGTGTGTATATGTATGTATATATTTATCATGTATGTGTGTAGTGTGTATATGTATGTATATATTTATCATGTATGTGTGTAGTGTGCATATGTATGTATATATTTATCATGTATGTGTGTAGTGTGCATATGTATGTATATATTTATCATGTATGTGTGTAGTGTGCATATGTATGTATATATGTATCATGTATGTGTGTAGTGTGTATATGTATGTATATATTTATCATGTATGTGTGTAGTGTGTATATGTATGTATATATTTATCATGTATGTGTGTAGTGTGTATATGTATGTATATATTTATCATGTATGTGTGTAGTGTGCATATGTATGTATATATTTATCATGTATGTGTGTAGTGTGCATATGTATGTATATATTTATCATGTATGTGTGTAGTGTGCATATGTATGTATATATTTATCATGTGTGTGTGTAGTGTGCATATGTATGTATATATTTATCATGTATGTGTGTAGTGTGCATATGTATGTATATATTTATCATGTATGTGTGTAGTGTGCATATGTATGTATATATTTATCATTTATTTATATACAAGCTCATTAAGTTTGTACATAGAGTGAACAAGGAAGTTCGAGCTCAGAGTGATTTATGATTTAAAAAAAAGGGTTGGGATTAAATAAGTGTATACTTCTTCTCACTCCTTTTCAAATATGTAAATAAATAAATAAATAAATAAAAAAAGTCGAATGCTCATTTGTTTTTTTTGTTTTTTTTATACTTCATTTTTTTCATTTTGTTATACTAGCCGTTAAGGCTATAGCACTGTATTGGATCATGCTTGCTCTTGTTTTTGTTTGTTTTTTTTTTTTTTTTGCATATTTGAAATAAAAATATATCAATCAATCAATCAATCAATCAATCAATCAATCAATCAATCAATACACTAAACATGTATTTAATATTAATACACTAAACATGTATTTAATATTAATACAAAACATGTATTTAATATTAATGAACTAAACATGTATTTAATATTAGTACAAAACATGTATTTAATATTAATAAACTAAACATGTATTTAACATTTGTACACTAAACATGTATTTAATATTAATACACTAAACATGTATTTAATATTTATACACTAAACATGTATTTAACATTTGTACACTAAACATGTATTTAATATTAATACACTAAACATGTATTTAATATTAATACAAAAACATGTATTTAATTTTAATAAACTAAACATATATTTAATATTAATACACTAAACATGTATTTAATATTAATACACTTACCATGTATTTAATAATCATATACTAAACATGTATTTAATATTAATACACAGAACATGTATTTAATAATCATATACTAAACGTATATGTAATTATATACTAATCATATATTTAATATTCATACACTAAACATGTATTTAATATTCATACACTAAAAATGTATTTAATATTCATACACTAAACATGTATTTAATATTAATACAGATTATGTATTTAATAATCATATACTAAACGTATATGTAATCATATACTAATCATATATTTAATATTCATACAGTAAACATGTATTTATTATCCTCTAAATAAGGCACACTTGGAAATAATGAATTTCTTTATGCGTGCAGTTGCGGCAGAAGTCCACAGGAGGGCGCACGTTCCCTCTTAATAAGTCCGGTCCTCTCCGTCTCTCTCTCTCTCTTTTTCCTTTTTTTTTTGTTTCTTTTATTTTTTTTACATAAGTTAGGTTTCTCATACACTTATATTTATACACTAAACATGTATTTAATATTAATACACTAAACATGTATTTAACATTTATACACTAAACATGTATTTAATATTAATACACTAAACATGTATTCAATATTCATACACTAAACATGTAATATTTATACACTAAACAAGACTTGTTTGGATGTGTGAGACAACGGCGCCGCCGCAAACCACGCATCAGGGCCGAGGGGCGAAATGATTATTGGCGGCAAAGATATCAACTCCACAATACTTTACAGCGAGGGCTCGTTATGGGCTGCTGGGCAAGCTATTACAGCTGCTCATTTAGCTGCGTGTCACTCGGGGTGCACTGGGAATGAATCACTCCATGCTATAAGCATTGGAACCCCCCGATGTAAAGCAGCAAAGATTATTCAGAAGTAATGAAGAAAGCCACCTCAGGTGCTCAGCAGCCTTAAAGGCCTACTGAAAGCCACTACTAGCGACCACGCAGTCTGATAGTTTATATATCAATGATGAAATATTAACATTGCAACACATGCCAATACGGCCTTTTTAGTTTACTAACTTGCAATTTTTAATTTCCTGGGAGTTTCGCCTTGAAAACGTCATGTAATGATGACGTGTACGCAAGATGTCACAGGATTTTTAGGAAGTATGAGCGCTGCGCACACACACAGCTAAAAGTCGTCATCTTTAACGGTATAATTACACAGTATGTTGGAGATCTGTGTTGCTGAATCCTTTGCAATTTGTTCAATTAATATTGGAGGAGTCACAGTAGAAAGATGGAGTTGGAAAGCTTTAGCCTTTAGCCACACAAATATTCCTTGTTTAAAATTCCTGGAGGTGAAACTCTACTGTGGATCAGAGCGCGGTCAAGCGAACATGAATCACGACAGAATGTCAACCAGCAGGTTTCGGTGACAAAATTGTGGAATAAAGTCGCTTCTTACCGGAGAAAAGCCGAGCTTGTGCCTTCCATAAAGCTGCCGTCGAGTCCCCTGAGACATTGGCGTCAAGACACCCATGGAGACACCCCTCCGACTATTGGGTACTATTTAACTCACTAAAACACTAGCAACACAATTGAAAGATAAGGGATTTCCCAGAATTATCCTAGTAAATGTGTTTAAAAACATCAGAATCCGTCCCAATGGAATCGCGTTTTTTTTCTTCTAGTCTGTCGCTATCAATATCCTAAAACACCAATCTTTCATTCTCGCTCAAATTAATGGGGAAATTGTTGTTTTCTCGGTCCGAATAGCTTTTTTTGTTGGAGGCTCCCATTAAAAACAATGTGAATATGTGAGGAGCCATCAAACATGTGACGTCATCGTCTGCGACTTCCAGTAGAGGCAGGGCTTTTCTCTTAGCACCGATGTTCTCTACTAAATCCTTTCAGCAAAAATATGGCAATATCGCAAAATGATCAAGTATGACACATAGAATAGACCTGCTATCCCCGTTTAAATAAGAACATCTCATTTCAGTAGGCCTTTAAAGTCATTTTGATAGTAGGCTAATATAGACACTTACATCATGTGTTGCCTTTAGTATAACACTTATATAAGACTTTTAAAGTCATTTTGATAGTAGGCTAATATACACACATAATGTATTGTCTTCATTATAACACTTAAATAAGACCTTTAAAGTCCTTTTGATAGTAGGCTAATACAAACACATTATAACACTTATATAAGACTTTTAAAGTCATTTTGATAGTAGGCTAATACAGCCAATATAGACACTTACATCATGTGTTGCCTTCATTATAACTTTTATAGAAGACTTTCAAAGTCATTTTGATAGTAGGCTAATATAACTAATATAGACACTTACATCATGTGTTGCTTTCATTATAACACTTATATAAGACTTTTAAAGTCATTTTGAAAGTACGCTAATATAGCTGATATAGACACATCATGTGTTGCCTTCATTATAACACTTACAGTGGGGCAGAGACGTGTTTGGTCGGCCACGGATTGTGCAGGTTCTCCCACTTGGAATGATGACATAGGTCTGTGGTTTTCATCATGGGTGCACTTCAGCTGTGAGAGACAGAATTTGAAAAAGAATTCAGGAATTCACATTGTAGGAATTTTGGGGAATTTGTTTGTGAATTGTGGTGGAGAATGAGTATTTGGTCAACCATTCGGGGCGCTCACTGATGGAGGGAGGTTTTGGCTCGGGGTCTCACGATGCATGGCCCCATTCATTCTTTCCTTGACACGGATCAATCGTCCTGTCCCCTTAGCAGACAAACAGCCCCAAAGCATGATGTTTCCACCCCCATGCTTCACAGTAGGTGTGGTGTTCTTGGGATGCAACTCAGTATTCTTCTTCCTCCAAACCCGACGAGTTGAGTTTATCCCAAAAAGTTGTATTTTGCTTTCATCTGACCACATGACATTCTCCCAATCTCAGCTGTATCATCCATGTATCCATTTTGGGAGATCCAAACAAGTATTGTTTTGTTGAGTCGTTGCCTCAGCTTAGGTTCATTAGCGGAGATGATTTCACTAGAGGCGGAGGACGATGGAGCCGTGTTGAGGGGGGAATGAATGGGGCCATGTGTCGTGGGATTTCGGGCGGGAATCTCCTTCCATCGGTGAGAGCTTTGAATGGTTGACCAAATACTTATTTTCCACCATAGTTTGCAGACACATTCTTTAAAATTCCGAAAATGTGAATTCCTGGATTTTTTTCCCCCACATTCTGTCTCTCGCAGTTGAGGTGTGCCTGTGATGAAGATTGCAGACCTCTGTCATCATTTTGAGTGGGAGAACTTGCACAATCGGTGGCTGACTAAATGCTTTTTTGCCCCACTGTATGTAAGGCTTTTAAAGTCATTTTGATAGTAGGCTAATATAGCTGACATAGACACTTACATCATGTGTTGCCTTCATTATAACACTTGTATATGACGTTTCTTTTGTTTTTGTATTTTCGGTCCAATATGGCTCTTTCAACATGTTGCTTTACCGACCCCGGTCTTGGGCCCATTGTGGAAACAATACAGTTCCCCCTCCCCAAAATTCCCCTCCATGCCAACCCCGTCCGCTCAGACGTCAGCCTGGCCACGACTCCTTTACAGCCCGCTTTCATGTGTCCTTTAATGAGCAAACCGCTATAAAACGCAGGCAAGTTTCAGCAACAACAATGTGAACCAGCGTCATAATGCAGCCGGCTAGACGTGGGAGCAGCCATTGTTTTTATTTGCCCAGTTTAAAAGGATTAAAGAAGGCTAATTCTGAAAGAGTGGGGAAAGTGAAAACCGTGAGTCAGAAAGCCCACCGCACGACCGCCAACCAGCCACTGACTACCCCAAAAATACAAAAAAGGAAAAGTACAAGGAAACAAAACCACGACTGTTCCTGACAGTCCTGCTCCATCAGGTCTTAACAGGGGTCGGATTGATTCAACTTTTGAAAAAAACAACTAACTTTTTATATTCCCCTTGTAATGTTTCCCACCAATGTCTTTGAATACATTGAAATCACAATCAGTCATTTAGAAATGGCCACCTTACTCACTCTTCCTTGTCATTTCAAAGTAAAAAAACATGAATAAATAATTGCATTATTATCAATCAATCAATCAATCAATCAATCAATCAATCAATCAATCAATCAATCAATCGTTGATTTGTACAGCCCTGGGTCACGGGTGTCTCAAAGGGCTGCGCAGGCCACAACGACATTCTCGGTTCAGATCTCACATTATTATTATATTATGAACATTTACCGTCGATCATAATATTTTATTAGAACGTATCAAAACACGAATTGTTATGTCAGACTTAGCCCTGTCTCGGTTTAACTCTTATCTTACTGACAGGATGCAGTGCATCTCCCATAACAATGTGACCTCGGACTACGTTAAGGTAACGTGTGGAGTTCCCCAGGGTTCGGTCCTTGGCCCTGCACTCTTCAGCATCTACATGCTGCCGCTAGGTGACATCATACGCAAATACGGTGTTAGCTTTCACTGTTATGCTGATGACACCCAACTCTACATGCCCCTAAAGCTGACCAACACGCCGGACTGTAGTCAGCTGGAGGCGTGTCTTAATGAAATTAAACAATGGATGTCCGCTAACTTTTTGCAACTCAATGCCAAAAAAACGGAAATGCTGATTATCGGTCCTGCTAGACCTGTATTTAATAATACAACTCTAACATTTGACAACCAAACAATTAAACAAGGCGACACGGTAAAGAATCTGGGTGTTATCTTCCACCCAACTCTCTCCTTTGAGGCACACATTAAAAGCGTTACTAAAACGGCCTTCTTTCATCTCCGTAATATCGCTAAAATTCGCTCCATTCTGTCCACTAAAGACGCCGAGATCATTATCCATGCGTTTGTTACGTCTCGCCTCGACTACTGTAACCTATTATTTTGGGGTCTCCCCATGTCTAGCATTAAAAGATTACAGTTGGTACAAAATGCGGCTGCTAGACTTTTGACAAGAACAAGAAAGTTTGATCACATTACGCCTGTACTGTATATACCTTTATATACATATATACATACATATATACTGTATATACCTTTATATACATATATACATACATATATACTGTATATACCTTTATATACATATATACATACATATATACTGTATATACCTCTATATACATATATACATACATATATACTGTATATAACTTTATATACATATATACATACATATATACTGTATATACCTTTATATACATATATACATACATATATACTGTATATACCTTTATATACATATATACATACATATATACTGTATATACCTTTATATACATATATACATACATATATACTGTATATACCTTTATATACATATATACATACATATATACTGTATATACCTTTATATACATATATACATACATATATACTGTATATACCTTTATATACATATATACATACATATATACTGTATATACCTTTATATACATATATACATACATATATACCTATACTGGCTCACCTGCACTGGCTTCCTGTGCACTTAAGATGTGACTTTAAGGTTTTACTACTTACGTATAAAATACTACATGGTCTAGCTCCATCTTATCTTGCCGATTGTATTGTACCATATGTCCCGGCAAGAAATCTGTGTTCAAAGGACTCCGGCTTATTAGTGATTCCTAGAGCCCAAAAAAAGTCTGCGGGCTATAGAGCATTTTCCGTTCGGGCTCCAGTACTCTGGAATGCCCTTCCGGTAACAGTTGGAGATGCCACCTCAGTAGAAGCATTTAAGTCTCACCTTAAAACTCATTTGTATACTCTAGCCTTTAAATAGACTCCCTTTTTAGACCAGTTGATCTGCCGTTTCTTTTCTTTTTCTTCTATGTCCCACTCTCCCGTGTGGAGGGGGTCCGGTCCGATCCGGTGGCCATGCACTGCTCGCCTGTGTATCGGCTGGGGACATCTCTGCGCTGCTGGTCCGCCTACGCTTGGGATGGTTTCCTGCTGGCTCCGCTGTGAACGGGACTCTCGCTGCTGTGTCTTGGATCCTCTTTGGACTGGACTCTCGCGACTGTGTTGGATCCATTGTGGATTGCACTTTCACAGTATCATGTTAGATCCGCTCGACATCCATTGCTTTCCTCCTCTCCAAGGTTCTCATAGTCATCATTGTCACCGACGTCCCACTGGGTGTGAGTTTTCCTTGCCCTTATGTGGGCCTACCGAGGATGTCGTGGTGGTTTGTGCAGCCCTTTGAGACACTAGTGATTTAGGGCTATATAAGTAAACATTGATTGATTGATTGATTGACTGGGGATAGACCCCTCCCATCTCCAAAGACATGCACCAGGGGATAGGCCCCTCCCACCTCCAAGGACATGCACCTGGGGATAGGCCCCTCCCACCTCCAAAGACATGCACCAGGGGATAGGCCCCTCCCACCTCCAAAGACATGCACCTGGGGATAGGCCCCTCCCATCTCCAAAGACATGCACCAGGGGATAGGCCCCTCCCACCTCCAAAGATATGCACCTGGGGATAAGCCCCTCCCACCTCCAAAGACATGCACCTTGGGATAGGCCCCTCCCACCTCCAAAGACATGCACCTGGGGATAGGCCCCTCACACCTCCAAAGAAATGCACCTGGGGATAGGCCCCTCCCACCTCCAAAGACAAGCACCTGGGGATAGGCCCCTCCCATCTCCAAAGACATGCACCAGGGGATAGGCCCCTCCCACCTCCAAAGACATGCACCAAGGGATAGGCCCCTCCCACCTCCAAGGACATGCACCTGGGGATAGGCCCCTCCCACCTCCAAAGACATGCACCTGGGGATAGGCCCCTCCCACCTCCAAAGACATGCACCTGGGGATAGGCCCCTCCCACCTCCAAAGACATGCACCTGGGGATAGGCCCCTCCCATCTCCAAAGACATGCACCAGGGGATAGGCCCATCCCACCTCCAAAGACATGCACCTGGGGATAGGCCCCTCCCACCTCCAAAGACATGCACCTGGGGATAGGCCCCTCCCACCTCCAAAGACATGCACCTGGGGATAGGCCCCTCCCACCTCCAAAGACATGCACCTGGGGATAGGCCCCTCCCACCTCCAAAGACAAGCACCTGGGGATAGGCCCCTCCCACCTCCAAAGACATGCACCAGGGATAGGCCCCTCCCACCTCCAAAGACATGCACCTGGGGATAGGCCCCTCCCACCTCCAAAGACAAGCACCTGGGGATAGGCCCCTCCCACCTCCAAAGACATGCACCTGGGGATAGACCCCTCCCACCTCCAAAGACATGCACCAGGGATAGGCCCCTCCCACCTCCAAAGACATGCACCTGGGGATAGGCCCCTCCCACCTCCAAAGACAAGCACCTGGGGATAGGCCCCTCCCACCTCCAAAGACATGCACCTGGGGATAGGCCCCTCCCACTTCCAAAGACATGCACCTGGGGATAGGCCCCTCCCACTTCCAAAGACATGCACCTGGGGATAGGTTGATTGGCAACACTAAATGGTCCCTAGTGTGTGAATGTTGTCTGTCTATCTGTGTTGGCCCTGTGATGAGGTGGCAACTTGTCCAGGGTGTACACTGCCTTCTGCCAGATTGCAACTGAGATAGGCACCAGCGCCCCTCGCGACACCAAAGGGAATAAGCGGTAGAAAATGGATGGATGGATTTTTTTCAATCCACAAACGTATGTTTGTAAAAACAAACCCATCCTTCCACAAACAATTCAGACATTTTCTCTCACTTTTTATTGCATAAAGATCTGGGGACATACATATAAAATAATCACAACACAATTATCATAATACAAAAGAGAGTAATAAAGATAATTAATAAAATGGATTACAGATACCCAACAAATGATTCAAAAAATCACACATCTTAAAATCATTCCCAAAGCCCAAAAAAAGTCTGCGGGCTATAGAGCGTTTTCCGTTCGGGCTCCAGTACTCTGGAATGCCCTCCCGGTAACAGCTTGCGATGCCACCTCAGTAGAAGCATTTAAGTCTCACCTTAAAACTCATTTGTGTGAAGACTCTTCTTCGGCATGGTAATGCCGGTGTGGTTTTCCCGTGGATGCGTCGAAGCAGAACACAGCCTAGGTAAGATATAAGGTATTTATTTGATAACAAAAGGCTATGAACAAAAATACTGGTGTAAAGAGAAAAAGTAAACAAAAGACGCTAGCGTGAAAGCTAGGATAAAACAAGGAAAACTAAAACTTGGTACGAGGACACAAAAGAGTAAACAAAACATTCAGCATGAAAGCTAGAAAATAAAGTGGCTTGGCGTGAGAGCTAGCGAGAAAATACATACATAGAATGATGAGAGTCGTCACTGTTGCGCGTGGGCAAATTAGGATCCGAGAATGAGTAAACAGAAAAGGTGAGCTTAAATAGGAGGGTGAAAATTAGTAGCAGGTGTGCGGGGCGAGACTAACAGGTGGACTGATGTGTAACCATAGTGATGGACAAAAACAGGAAATAAACGGGTCAGACTGAGAATGAAAAAACAAACACGTGAAGATCTGAGCAGCAGATCGCAACAATTTGTATACTCTAGCCTTTAAATAGACTCCCTTTTTAGACCAGTTGATCTGCCGTTTCTTTTCTTTTTCTTCTTCTATGTCCCACTCTCCCTTGTGGAGGGGGTCCGGTCCGATCCGGTGGCCATGTACTGCTCGCCTGTGTATCGGCTGGGGACATCTCTGCGCTGCTGATCCGCCTCCGCTTGGGATGGTTTCCTGCTGGCTCCGCTGTGAACGGGACTCTCGCTGCTGTGTTGGATCCGCTTCGGACTGGACTCTCGCGACTGTGTTGGATCCATTGTGGATTGCACTTTCACAGTATCATGTTAGACCCGCTCGACATCCATTGCTTTCCTCCTCTCTAAGGTTCTCATAGTCATTATTGTCACCGATGTCCCACTGGGTGTGAGTTTTCCTTGCCCTTATGTGGGCCTACCGAGGATGTCGTGGTGGTCTGTGCAGCCCTTTGAGACACTAGTGATTTAGGGCTATATAAGTAAACATTGATTGATTGATTGATATAAAGGTGATAATCTATGGGGTTATCAACAATTACAAGTACAAATAAGTAATACTTTTATATTTCAAACTGTCTAATCTATAAATGTAAAGATCATATTAAAAAGATTGTTACACAAACAACAATGTCACACATGAAATGAAAGTCTGGACAGTTTATGTCAAATCCTGCAGTTTTATTTGCTGCTGCAGTTCTCACCAGCACACTTGTGTTTCTTACACTGGTACTTAGAAGACAATCTTTCACCACACACACTGCAACTCAACACTTTCTCTCCTGGGTGTCTTCTCATGTGTGCTACAAGGTTTGATCGTTCACCAAAGCTTCTGTTGCAGATTGAACAGGAATGTCATTTTTCACCAGTGTGTGTTCTAGTGTGTACTTTCAAATATCGACTTTGTGTAAAACATTTACCACAGATTAAACAAGAAAATGGTTTTTCACCAGTGTGTCTTCTCATGTGGATTTTCACATCCTGACTTTGTGCAAAACCTTTACCACAGGTTGAACAGGAAAAAGGTTTTTCACCAGTGTGTGTTCTCATGTGTGTTTTCAAATGTTGACTTTGTGCAAAACCTTTACCACAGATTGAACAAGAGAAAGGTTTTTCACCAGTGTGTGTTCTCATGTGTTTTACCAAACGTGAACTTTGTGTAAAACCTTTACTACAGAGTGAACAAGAAAAAGGTTTTTCTCCAGTGTGTGTTCTCATGTGTGTTTTCAGACGACAATGGTATTTAAAGGTTTTGTGACAGGTAGGACATGTGAAGTGAATGTTGTCAGTGTGACATGTTGCATCATCTTTAGAGTCTTCATCATCAGTGTGAGGAGAGTGTGACGTTGTGTTCTCACTATCTGATCGTGGAGCTAAGAGCTTGTCTGCTTGTGATCCTCCACAGTGGTCTCCATCAGCTTCTGTTGTCATGTGTTGTGTTGAGCTGCTGCTTGGAGGCTCCCCCCCTCCCCTCTCCTCACTTTCACCTTTCACCTCATCATCTTCACTCTTCACAGGGACACCAGTCACTGGGAACTCCTCCAACCATTTAGGCTGACTGATGCCCTCTTCCTCTCTAATGTGCGGCGGCTCTTGGTCCTCCTCTTCCACTTTAAAGTAGGGGGTCAGTGGGTCCTCCTCTCCCTTCTTAATGTGAGGGGTCAGCAGGTTCTCTTGCCCCTTAAAGTGAGGGGTCAGTGGGTCCTCCTCTCCCTTTTTAATGTGAGGGGTCAGTTTAACATTATGGGTCTGTGGCGTCTCGTCTTCCTCTTTAATGTGTGGGGGCTGTGGCTCCTCTCCTCCCTCTTTAATGTGTTGGGAGTGTGGTACCTCTTCTTCCTCAAGTACGTTGGGGGACTGTGGTTCCTCCTCCTGCTCATTGGGAAGATGCTCTTCTTTTAGGTCTGTGAGACAGGTGAAAACAAACATTCTTTAGAAAAGTCCAGCTTTGCTCAGTCACATGAGACATTGTCCTGCACCAAGAAATGATTTCGCAATCTCATCAGTTTCCCCTCACAGCAGTCAGGGTACTTCCAGCTGACACATGAAGAAGACTTTCAGGGGAATGCCTTCCCAGGCTAAAATCCAATCCACCTTATTCATATAAAAACATCCTCAAATTAATTCCTGCAATCCATACTAGTGTGCTGTTGTCCCTCTGAATAAGTCATACACACACAGGAAATAATGTACCACATGCCAGCCTCCACGCAGTAGTACTAGTGATGAGCTCCCCCTGCTGGTGGACTATAATTACTGTCATTTTCACATTCATCTTTAGAGACATGTCTGCTCTAAAAACCACTTGAGCACAATCAACATGTTGGCCAAAAACAATGACATCTGTTTTGCTTTCATTTAGATAGTGTCACCACGGTTAAACTGGGAAGAAGTAATCAGATTACTGACTACTCCTTCAAATTATAACTTGATTACCTTATTATGGGGCGGCATGGCGTAGTGGGTAGAGCGGCCGTGCCAGAAACCTGAGGGTTACAGGTTCGCTTCCCACCTATTGACATCCAAATCGCTGCCGTTGTGTCCTTGGGCAAGACACTCCACCCTTGCCCCCGGTGCCACTCACACCGGTGAATGAATGACAAATGAATTATTGGTGGTGGTCGGAGGGGTCGTAGGCGCAAACCGGCAGCAACGCTTCCGTCAGTCTACCCCAGGGCAGCTGTGGCTACAGATGTAGCTTACCACCACCTTGTGTGAATGAATGATGGATTCCCACTTCTCTGTGAGCGCTTTGAGTATCTAACAATAGAAAAGCGCGATATAAATCTAATCCATCATTATTATTAATAATAATAATTGTAAAAAAAATATTAATTTAGTGCGTTTCTAGACACTCAAATTGCATTAGTGTGAGAACTGGAAAGGCACCATACAGTCCACGCTTTCAATGTGGTAAGCTACATTAAATTAAAATAATACTAATAAGTAGATGAAGCAATTCCTGAAAGAATTGTGTGTGAATGCTCCAATGCTGAAGTTGAACTGAAAGGTTGACAGAATGTAGTATGAACGTAAGAATAGTTTGAATGTTGGAACGATTTGATTTTGTAGAGTTTGAATTTCGGGAAAACCGGGATTTTTTAAAGTTCTTAAACCAACATGCTTTTTTTGTCCTGACTCAGAGGAATGTATTGACAGTGGAACGGTTGAAATGGGTTGAACAATGTGAAAGGAGTCATTGCACTAAAGAAGGTTGGAAATAAGGTTAGAAAAATATGAGAATTCCTGGAAATTTGTTGAATGTGGAAAACTGGTTGTTTGAATTTCCAGGATGAATTTATTGGGTTGAAGGTGGAATGGTTTGAAACATGTGGGAATTGTGGAAATTTGAAAAATGGATAATTAATTTTGAATGGAGAAAATGCCCCTAAAAACGGGAATTCCAGAAAATCCAAGAATTTATTTTAATAAGTGTTGAAAGAGAGCACACAATTCCTGAACACACTGAATATTTTGAAGTTGGAACGGTTTGAATCAGATGAAAAATGTGGGAGTTGTGGAACTTTCATTTTATTCCTTTCAATGGGAATTTCATGGAATTTTTGGAGATTTTCGGGGAAAGCGGGAATTTTTTTGGAAATGCTATAAAATGTGAATGTTCTGAATGAGTTGAAATGGTTGGTGTTGGAATTATTCAAATCAGTTGAGAAATGTTGAAGTCGTAACATACTTAATTGAGAAATGGTTTTATGGAATTCCTTGAATTTTGGGAACACCAGGATTTTTTTCAATTCAAAAAACAAATTTGTTTTCTGTCCTGATGGAAAGGAATGATTTGACGGTGGAACTGTGAAAGTGGGTTGAAAAATGTTGTAATTTCAATTTCCAGAATTAGTGGAATATGTTTGAATCGGTGTAAAAATGTGGAAATGGTGGCATTTTGAAAAATGGCTCATTCATTTTGAATGGGGAAAAATGTCACGGAAAACGTGTAATTCTGGGAATTTTTGGAATTGGTCAAGGGAAAGCCCGTGATTACCGAATAGGCTGAACAGTTTGAGGTTGGCAAGGAGTGAATTGGATGAAACATGTTGAGGTTGTGGAACTTTGAAAAATGTACCATTATTTTCAATGAGAATTTCAGGAAAATTTGGGAATTTTGGGAAAAGCGGAATTCTTTTACAAACCCCGTTTCCATATGAGTTGGGAAATTGTGTTGGATGTAAATATAAACAAAACGCCACAATCAGTTGAATATGCGACAAAGACAACATATTTGGTGTTCAAACTGATAAACATTTTTTTTTTGCAAATAATCGTTAACTTTAGAATTTGATCCCAGCAACAGTGATCAAGAAGTTGGGAAAGGTGGCAATAAATACTTATAAAGTTGAGGAATGCTCATCAAACACTTATCTGGAACATCCCACAGTTGTGCAGGCTAATTGGGAACAGGTGGGTGCTATGATTGGGTATAAAAGCAGCTTCCATGAAATGTTAAGTAATTCACAAACAAGGATGGGGCGAGGGTCACCACTTTGTAAGCAAAATGTCGAACAGTTTTAGAACAACATTTCTCAACGATCTATTGCAAGGAATTTAGGGATTTTACCATCTACGGAGCGTAAAATCATCAAAAGGTTCAGAGAATCTGGAGAAATCACTGCAAGTAAGGGATGATATTACAGACTTTTGATCCCTCAGGCGGTACTGCATCAAAAACCAACATCAGTGAGTAACGGATATCACCACATGGGCTCAGGAACACTTCATAAAACCATTGTAAGTAACTACAGTTGGTCGCTACATCTGTAAGTGCAAGTTAAAACTCTACTATGCAAAGCCAAACCCATTATCAACAACACCAAGGAACGCCGCTGGCTTTGCTGGGCCCGAGCTCGTCTAAGATGGACTGATGCAAAGTAGAAAAATGTTCTGTGGTCTGACGAGTCCACATTTCAAATTATATTTGGAAACTGTGCACGTGGTGTCCTCCAGAACAAAGAGGAAAATAACCATCCAGATTGTTACAGGAGCAAAGTTCAAAAGGCAGCATGTGTGATGGTATGGGGGTGTATTAGTGCCCAAGGCATGGATAACTTACACATCTGTGAAGGCACCATTAATGCTGAATGGTCCATACAGGTTTTGGAGCAACATACGTTGTCATCCAAGCAACGTTATCATGGACGCCTCTGCTTATTTCAGCAAGACAATGCCAAGCCACGTGTTACAACAGCGTGGCTTCGTAGTAAAAGAGTGCGGGTACTTTCCTGGCCCGCTTGCAGTCCAGACCTGTCTCCCATCGAAAATGTGTGACACATTATGAAGTGGAAAATAGGACAGCGGAGACCCCGGACTGTTGAACGACTGAAGCGCTACATAAAACATGAATCGGAAAGAATTCCACTTTCAAAGTTTCAACAATTAGTTTCCTCAGTTCCCAAATGTTTATTGAGTGTTGTTAAAAGGTGATGAAACACAGTGGTGAACATGTCCTTTCCCAATTACTTTGGCACGTGTTGCAGCCATGAAATTCTAAGTTAATTATTATTTGCACAAAAAAAATAAGTTTCTCAGTGTAACATGACATATCTTGTCTTTGCAGTCTATTCAATTGAATATAAGTTGAAAATAATTAGCAAATCATCGTATTCTCTTTTTTATATATTATTATATTTCATTATATTGTTCATCTGGACAATAAAAACTATTATTACTGATGTGGGAGAAAACATTTGTATCTGGATCTATAAATATAAAGTTTATGATTTTGAACATCAAATATGTTGTCTTTGTAGTGCATTCAACTGAATATGGGTTGAAAAGGATTTGCAAGTCATTGTATTCCGTTTATATTTACATCTAACACAATTTCCCAACGGCTTCACGGTGGCAGAGGGGTTAGTGCGTCTGCCTCACAATACGAAGGTCCTGCAGTCCTGGGTTCAATCCCAGGCTCAGGATCTTTCTGTGTGGAGTTTGCATGTTCTCCCCGTGAATGCGTGGGTTTCCTCCGGGTACTCCGGCTTCCTCCCACTTCCAAAGACAATCACCTGGGGATAGGTTGATTGGCAACACTAATTGGTCCCTAGTGTGTGAATGTGAGTGTGAATGTTGTCTGTCTGTCTGTGTCGGCCCTGCGATGAGGTGGTGACTTGTCCAGGGTATACCCTGCTTTCCGCCCGATTGTAGCTGAGATAGGCGCTAGCGCCCCCCGCGACCCCAAAAAGGGAATAAGCGGTAGAAAATGGATGGATGGACAATTTCCCAACTCATGGAATTGGGTTTTGTAACACAGTGGTGAACATGCCCTTTCCCAACTACTTTGGCACGTGTTGCAGCCATGAAATTCTAAGTTAGTTATTATTTAAAAAAAAAAAAAAGTTTATGAGTTTGAACATCAAATATCTTGTCTTTGTAGTGCATTCAATTGAATATGGCTTGAAAAGGATTTGCAAATCATTGTATTCCGTTTATATTTACATTTAAGACAATTTAACAACTCATATGGAAACGGGGTTTGTAGAAAATGCTAAAATATGTGAATGTTCTGAATGAGTGAATGGTTGGTGTTGGAATTTTTCAAATCAGTCGAGAAATGTTGAAGTAGTAACATTTTTTTGTTGAGAAATAGTATTATGGAATTCCCGGATTTTTGGGAAAACCAGGAATTTTTCCAGAGAAAAAAACAACTTTGTTTTTTGTCATCATTAAGAGGAATGATTTGCCGGTGGAACGGTTGAAGTGGGTTGAAAAATGTGGTCGACACAATCAAGGGTGAAAAAAGGGTTTGAAAAAACGGGAATTTTGGGCATTCTTCGAAAAAATTGGAAACTTGGAAAAATGATAGTTTGACTGTCCAGGTTTAGTGAAATATGTAGAAGATGGAATGATTTGAGTCACTTGAAAAAAGTGGAAATGGTGGAAGTTTGAAAAACAGCCAATTCATTTTGAACGGGAAAAATCACTAAGCAAGTATTTATTCTTGTTTCAAGCTACTTTAGCGGCTAGCTTAACTATTAGCTTGTCCGTCCTTTGTGTGTAACATGTTTAGCCATGTTCTACAGTCCTTCAGTGATAATAATACCTGTAGGAAATGTAATGTATTTGCTGCAATGGAGGATGGTTGAAGGTGTGATGTAAGAAGACACAGTTCCACTGCTCATCGTGATTATATTATATATTCCAAATGTATTTTTCCTGTTATTAATCAAACATTAAGTTAGTAAAGATGTGAGAGTAAGAAGTCAACAAACCTGTTCTGTGTGACACAACTTGATGTTTCTTGAAAACAGCGTCCAGTAGTTGATAGTTTTCCTCTTTTGTTCTAGAAAGTTCCGCCTCGTATTCTGCTATCGTTCTTTCTAACACTACAAATATTTCTTCAACAGCAGCAGTTAGTCGCTGATCCACCAACGCTCTCAACATTTGTAATGTAGACATTTTCACATAATCACAACACTTTACTCTCACACTTGATCTCTACTTAGCGATGTGTTGATAACTTCTGTGTCTTCTGTTAGCAGCTAACACGCTAAGCTAACTAGCGAGCTAAGCTAACGAACAAGCAAAGATAGCACGAGAAGCGGCACAGTGCTTCTAGCGCATCGAGACGACTTTATCCTTAACTATAGAATCAAATATGTATTTTATACGACGTAAATATTTCAAACTGGAGAACAAATAATAAGACTGACTTATTAGCGTCCAGCTCGCTTCTTCTTCTTATTCTTCTTTTGTTTTTATGGCAGTTGGCAAGCAACCTTCTGGTGTGCATTAGCGCCACCTAATGTAATGGAGTGTGGACCGAGTTGGATCCCTACTCTATATTCTTTTACTTAACCCAGTGTTTTTAAATATGTGTATATTGCTTTGTATCCTATGTTTTCTGAATGCAATCCTAATATATCTCCCACTTCTAACCTAATATTTTCTTTTGCTAACTTATTTTCCAGTATTTCTCTTTCTCTATTATATTTCCTACATTGTATTAAGACATGGTCAACATTTTCTATCTGGTGGCAAAAATCACACAGCCCTGTAGTATGTTTGCCTATCAATTTTAGTGAACTATTTAGATATGTATGTCCTAATCTCATTCTAGTAATAATGTCTTCTTCTTTCCTATTTCTACCCCCTCCTCTCATGACACCTACTTTCCTCTGGACTTTGTAAAACTCTCTACCTTTTGTTTCCTTATTCCAATTATCCTTCCACTTTTTATTGTGTTCTATCTTAATGATGCTCTTCACTTCTTCTTTACTGTGCTTCATCTCCATGTTTACTTCTGTTTTAGTGCTTGCTTGTTTTGCGTATCTATCAGCTAACTCATTTCCCACAACTCCTACATGAGCAGGAACCCAGAGAAATGTTACCACACCTCCCGCTTTATTTATTCTGTAGATTGCCTGAACTATTTCATAAACTATATCTAGTCTTATTTCTGATGTTATGTTTTTTATGCTCGTCAATGCACTGCTGGAGTCCGAGCACACGACTACTTTCCTTGCTTTGTTTTCCTCTATCCAGTTAACTGCCATATAAATTGCCACCAATTCCCCCGTAAAAACAGATAGTTTATCACTGATTCTTTTATTGAACACTATATTTCCTTGTGGGATAACTGCAGCAGCTCCCACTTTACTATTTATAGTTTTTGATGCATCTGTGAATATCATGATATTATCAAAAAACATTTCCTCAATCCAATGTTCTATTTGGTAACTATTTAAATGTCTATTCTTCAGTAACTGCATGTTTACCTTTGGGTTTTCATACATCCACGGTGGTATTGCAGGAATTGGTACTGTAGGGTTAACTTTAATATTGTCAATTTGTGCTTTGTTACATATATCTCCTATTATCCACCCAAAACTATTCATTTTTTTCTTTTCTTTTTCTTGGCAATTTATTAGCACTTGATGGGTTGGATGTCCTTGCTTGGATCCTTTGAAGTTTTCCCAATAAACCGCTGAGAGTTGATCTCTCCTCTTGTCCAAAGGTTTTTCATTCATTTCTACTTGTAATGCTGCCACTGGAGTAGATTTAGTAGCTCCACAACATAATCTTAACGCCTGCGACTGTATCCGGTCTATTTTCTCAAGTAGAGTTTTTGAAGCAGATTGATAAATAATGCATCCGTAGTCAATAACAGATGGAATTAAAGTGATATATATTGTTTTCAATGTCAACCTATCAGCCCCCCAATCTTTACCCCTCAAAGCCCTCATTATATTTAACACCTTTTTACTTTTCTCCACTATTTTGCTGATGTGGGTTGACCAGTTAATATTTTTATCAAACCATATTCCTAAATATTCAAATACTTGTACCTCTTCTATGTTTTCTCAATAGAGTTTTATCAGAGGGGTTAGTGCGTCTGCCTCACAATACGAAGGTCCTGCAGTCCTGGGTTCAAATCCGGGCTCGGGATCTTTCTGTGTGGAGTTTGCATGTTCTCCCCGTGAACGCGTGGGTTCCCTCCGGGTACTCCGGCTTCCTCCCACTTCCAAAGACATGCACCTGGGGATAGGTTGATTGGCAACACTAAATTGGCCCTAGTGTGTGAATGTGAGTGTGAATGTTGTCTGTCTATCTGTGTTGGCCCTGCGATGAGGTGGCGACTTGTCCAGGGTGTACACCGCCTTCCGCCCGATTGTAGCTGAGATAGGCGCCAGCGCCCCCCGCGACCCCGTAAGGGAGAAAGCGGTAGAAAATGGATGGATGGATGGAGTTTTATTTGGAGCTTGTTTTGTACTTTCCTTTTTGTAAAATGTATGACTTTTGTCTTTCCAACAGAGAACCCCAAGCCGTCCCCCAGTCTTGAACATTATTTACCGCTTTTTGAATCTTCTTTTCTATATGATTTGTATTTCTACCTCTCTTCTATATGATGTGTATTTCTACCTCTCTTCCACATCACTCCATCATCACAAACAATGCCACCTCCACTAACCCTTCCACTTCACTAAAAACTTCATTTATCATGATGGAAAATAGTACTGGACTTATTATAGTCCCTTGTGGGGTCCCATTTTCCACTTCGTATTCTCTGCTATATTCATTCTCTATTTTTACTAATAATGTTCTACTTGTTAAAAAGTCTTTTATCCATCTGTACATTCTTCCTCTAATCCCAATCTTATTTAGTTTCATCAGCAGCCCCTGTTTCCACAACATATCATACGCTTTCTCTATGTCAAAAAATACCGCAATTCTACTTCCTTTATTTATTTGTCCCTTTCTAATTTCCTCTTCCAGCTGCACTGCTGGGTCATTTGTGCTTCTTGCTTTGCGAAAACCACTTTGGTAGTTTTTTATCATTTCTTGTGACTCTAAATAATATATTAATCTTTCATTAATCATTTTTTCCATTACTTTGCCCAAATTTGAGGTCAATGCTATCGGCCTATAATTTCCTGCCTCTTCCGGATCTTTCCCTGGCTTGCATATTGGAATTATTACAGCTGTTTTCCACTCATCTGGTCATTTTCCTTCTTCATATAACCTATTATATAATTTCAAGACCACTTCTTTGCCGATGCTACCTAAGTTTTTGATCATTTGATAACTCACCAGGTCTTTCCCTGGCGTCGTATTTTTAACTTTTTTTAAAATTGGAACCATTTCATCCAAAGAAAATGTCATATCCATAGTGTTGATAAAACTATTATCGTTGTCTTCCTTCATTTCCTCAATATGTACACTAATTGTTTCTTCTCTCTTTTGTTTTTCTACATTTCTCAAATGATCATTACTGTGCACTTTAACAAAGGTTTTTGCTAAAAGTCTGCTTTTTCTTTATTTCCTCCCACACTCCGCATTCCATCTTTCATCACATGATGTTTATGTTCTTTTCTGAGCCCTGACATTCTCTTGATCATTCCCCACACTTGGCTTAAAGGAGTAGTTCTATTTAGTGTTCCACAAAACGTTCTCCAATGGTGTTTTCTTGTTTTTTTAATAACATACCTTACTCTAGCTTGATGCCTTTTATATTGGATCATGTCTTGGAAATGATGTGTTCTTCTCAGTATTCTAAATGCTCTATTCCGTTCTTGTATTGCATCTGTGCACTCTTGTGTCCACCACGGCACTATCTTCCTTCTTCTCCCTATACTATTCCTTGGTATGCTCTGTTCGGCTGCTTCTATTATGCACCCCGTAATATCTCTATTTAATTGTTCAATATCTTGATTTATATCTACTTCCTTTAAAGTTATGTCGGTAATTTCCCTACATTTCCCCAGTCACCATGATTATACTTCCATCTTCCTTCTATCCTAGTGCTTTCTGTCCTATGATTTCTGTTTATGTGAATGACGATTGGATAGTGATCACTTCCCATTGTGCTGTATTTATTTACTTCCCACTCCACCTTTCCTGCTAACCCTTGTGACACTAGTGTTAAATCTATTGCTGTTTCTTTACCCGTGACGACATCTAACCTTGTTCCCCACCCATCATTCACACACACCACTTCCTTTTCCTCTAAAAGTGCTTCCAATGTTTCCCCATTCCAGTCATCCCTTTCACCCCACATTGTGCTATGTGCATTAAAGTCACCACACCAAATAATATTGCCACTCCAGTGCTCCATTATTGTTTCTAGTTGGTGAATTTCTAATTTCTTGCATGGATTATAGAAGTTTAGTACTTTGTATCTTTCTTTATTATTCCATACTTCTACCCCTACTATTTCTAGTTCTTGTTTTAGTTTTAATATTGAATAATGCATATCTTCCTTAATAAATATGGCACATCCTCCTCCTTGCCCATCATTCCTATCTTTACGTATCGTTATATATCCTTTTATTATAAAGTTTAATTTTGGCTTCAGCCATGTTTCTTGAATACATATTATATGTGGTTTATTTTTCATATCATTAATATATCCCTTTAATTCCTGTCCGTTTGCTATCAAACTTCTGGCATTCCACTGAACAATTAACATGGCGTTGGATTGTGGTCACATGACTCGGTCTCGTCTACTCTCTGTAGCTCACCTTGCACCTGTTCCCAGGATAGTTCTTTTAAATATAAAAACTTTGCTGCTGCTTTGACAATTATTTTGATTTTCTCAGTCTTGTTTCTAGCCTGTTCTGTACAGTTTATTACGTAAGCCAGGAATACAACTAGTTTGTCCATGGAAATTCCTGTATTTGCTGCTTCTTGTTTTTTATTTCTTGAACTATTTTCACTTCTGTCCTGTTCTGCACTTTCTTGATTTCTTATTTGAACTGCCTCTGCGTATGTAATATTTCTTTCAACTCTGATTTGCTGTACTTCTGTTGCCTGTTTTCTTATGATGCAGCCCCCATACGCTGCTGTGTGATTCCCGCCACAATTACAACACTTGACCTGTTCATTTTCTCCACATTGTCCATATTCATGCTCCCCTCCACACCTTCCACATCTCATCTTAGCATGACACACACTACTATGTGCCCATAGCGTTGGCACTTGAAACAACGTACTGGGGGTGGCACGTAAGCTCTAACATAGAAGCTTAGATACCCAATCATGATTCTCTCTGGTAGGACCTCCTCTGCAAATTGCACTAGCACGGATTCGCTCTCAGTCTTTTCACCGTTCCTAAATGCCATCATTCTTTTCATCGTAGTGACAGTTCCTCCTTTTATTTCTCTTTTCAGATCATCTAAATGTTCTCCTCTTGGGATTCCTGTCACGATTCCTCTTGCCCCCTTTCGTTCTCCCACTTCGTTTTTTTCCTTTATTATTTTGTTGCACAGTTTTTGCAATCGCATTGCTTTGTTCTTTTGCTCTCCATTTTTGCATTTAATCAACAGCCGTCCGTCCCTGAGCACCTTGGCTATCTCCACCTCTCCAATGTCCTTCTTTAATCCCTCAACCAGTGTCATCAAACTAATGTCATTCATATCTTGGTTTGATTTAAATGTATAAATGATCTTATATTCATCCATCATAACCTTTTTCCTCTTATCAACCTCTTCATGGTCTTCATGCACTCTTAGCACTCGACTTTCCTTCACTCCCCTTCTTTCCTCTCTCCCCTCTAGTCCTATCCATTTCCATACTATCCTCATACATCCCGTCACTATCCCCTTCCATCTCGATCCAGTCACAAAACAGCTTATGCTCAACCGCCAAAATAGATTTAGATACTCCCGCCGCCGCCAAATTCACTCCAAATGTTTGGTAGTTCCGCGTCTCTCCTTCCGGAAGCTTCCTCGTCATCGAGGTGTTCTCAACTGCGGAACAAATGTTGGCCAAACACGTGTTTCACTGGGACAATAAAGAGTGGTGCACACTTCCTTCAAACACGCGTTTCACTGGGACAATAGTGAGTGGTGCACACTTCCTTCGCCCGGCCAAAGAACAAGATAAAAAGTCCCATTTAAGAGTTGCTGGTGTAACAATAGGAAGAATATATTCCACTCCTCTCTTGTACACGCGGCTTATGAGGTAATATACATGATATATTTGCATATTATTTATCTTATTTACCTCATATGTTGTTCGAAGCTAACCTGCTAGCGTTAGCCCGCTAGCAGGCCTTTGTAGCAAATGCGAGCGTTTTTTTTGAGGAGTGTATTTTATATGTTCTCTATGAGAATTATATTGACTTATTTAATACTTTAACTGTTTTTTGTTGTATATTACAGTCACGCTTAACATCATTAAATATTTGTTACTAGAAAGAAACGATCGTCTCGTAATTTAAGTCTGGAATAAGTCACATGGTATAATAATAATACATTTTATTTGGTATAGCGCTTTTCAGTGCACTCAAATATGCTTTACAGGATGAAAAAAAAATATTATTGTTATTGTAATGACAGTGTAATATAATGTATTATTGCAGTGGTCTGCTTTATGTTGGTGTCAACTTTATTAGCAATAAATACAAATGATGTTTGCACGCACTTCTATTACCTTGATAACATCCATCCATCCATTTCCTACCGCTTGTCCCTATTTGTGGTTGCGAGGGGGGGCGGGGGGTGTTGGAGCCTATCTCAGCTGCTTTCGGGCAGACATATGGAAATTAAATCAACTGATGTTTGTTATTACGAATACACTATTTGCACAATTGTAAGCGAATAATGCTTATTCAGTCGGACTAAAATAAATATTTAATTAAATAAATGTTAAATATTAAAAATAGCTTTAATATACTGCACACAAAATGAATTTGCATCAATATTTTGTATGTAGTCGAAACATGAGGTACCCAAATATTCTAAAAATATGTTTATATTTATAAATTCGTATATATATATATATATATATATATATATATATATACATATATATATATATGTGTATATATATATATATATACATATATATATATATATATATATATATATATGTGTGTATATATATATATATATATATATATATATATATATATATATATATGTGTATATATATATATATATATATACATATATATATATATATATGTGTATATATATATGTGTATATGTATATATTTATATATATTTATATATATACTCACTGGCCCTTGTTCCAAGTGCTTCGCTGCACTTCCGTTTGTTTTCTGTTGGGTTAAAAATGTTGCTTTCGCAGAAGAAAGTTAAAGTAGCAATAATTGTCACACACACACTAGGTGTGGTGAAATGTGTCCTCTGCATTTGACCCATCCCCTTGATCACCCCCTGAGAGGTGAGGGGAGCAGTGGGCAGCAGCGGTGCCGCGTCCGGGAATCATTTATGGTGATTTAACCCCCAATCACAACCCTTGATGCTGAGTGCCAAGCAGGGAGGTAATGGAGAACAAGGAGAGGATATTGCGTGTAAAAGTAAAGCCAACCGACCACAGCTCTGTAGTCCTGGTCACCGTTGACGTGAGGTGGGACTATTTTGGAGGTGCACGTCAAGGTTGGCTGGTAGGTTGGTAGTGGGAGGAGCCAGTTGGCGTCACTTGATGCTGCAGCACAATGACACTTTATACGTGCAGACTGACTTCATGCAGTCATGACGGTATTAAAATCCCAGCAGGAGGTTTTCTATAAGTTGTTACTTTTTAATCAATAATTAATGTAAATGCAGAAAACAGGATCAATTACACAATTCATAATAATCAATAACTGATGATTATTCCATGTGTAGAAGAACATCACCACAAAGTGGTGTCAGTTCACTTGGAAAATATTATATTTGATAGACAAAACATATTTGACACATCTGAGCTGAAGTTTGTTTGTGTTGTCTTGCGGACGTCCAACAGATGAACGCTCGTCAAGAAGAACGTCCCCTTCAGCAGCAGGAGGATCCACAGCCCCCCCACATTAAAGAGGAAGAGGAGGAAGTGTGGATCAGTCAGGAGGGAGAGTGTCCTGTAGGGCAGGAGGAGGCTGATCTCAGCAAGTTTCCACTGACTGTTGTCTCTGTGAAGACTGAAGAGCATGAAGACAAAGCAGCTGAGTCCTCACAGCTTCATCACAGTCCAAGTAAGCACAACATCCACATATCATCTAATACAATGTTTGTGACACATGTTCATCCGGGGGACACATTTATCACTAAAGATGGAGATATGTTTGCTTTTTAACACCACCATTTAAAAATGAATGCTCATCAATCGTGTGAATAAGTGAAGTGAATTATATTTATATAGCACTTTTCTCTAGTGACTCAAAGCGCTTTTACATAGTAAAACCAATATCTAAGTTACATTTAAACCAGTGTGGGTGGCACTGGGAGCAGGTGGGTAAAGTGTCTTGCCCAAAGACACAACGGCAGTGACTAGGATGGTGGAAGCGGGGATCGAACCTGGAACCCTCAAGTTCCTGGCACGGCCACTCTACCAACCGACAGCGCGCTTGCTTCCGCTGACGTGGCGGTCCTCAAGTGATGGCGGGATAAGAGCGCACCGTCACAATACACAAAACATCGGCAGAAAGCAATAATCTATAAAAAAATCAAGCAAACTGGAGTTTTGACCCAGAGAAGGCAGGTCGGTTATAAAACCAAAAACTCTGCATCCCAGGCACCCGCGGACTTAAGGAAATGCACGTTCTTTTTGATTTCAATGCGTATAAAGACATTAAAAGTGTATTAATGCCAACACTGGTTATTTATGTGATTATCAGACAGCAGTCATTTCCATTAGACAATATTCAAATATAGGTGGGAGTGTTGTAACCATACCAATACTTTGGTACCGGTACTAAAAATTATTTTGGTACTTTTCTCAATAAAGGGGACCACAAAAATGGCATTATTGGTTTTATTTTAACAAAAAAACTTAAGATACATTAAACATATGTTTCTAATTGCAGTTAAGTCTTTAATTGAAATAGTGAACATATTAGACAACTTGTTCTTTAGCAGTAAGTATACAAACAAATACTCCTAATTATTTAGCTGACGTAAGCAGTAACATATTGTGTCATTTATACACCTATTATTTTGTCAACATTATTAAGGACAAGTGGTAGAAAATGAACTATTAATCTACTTGTTCATTTACTGTTAGTATCTGCTTATTTTCTCTTTTAAAGGGGAACATTATCACAATTTCTGAAGGGTTAAAACCAATAAAAATCAGTTCCCAGTGGCTTATTTTATTTTTCAAAGTTTTTCTCAAAATTTTACCCATCACGCCATATCCCGAAAAACAGCTTCAAAGTTCCTGATTTTAACTGTCGTTATATCCACCCGTCCATTATCCTGTGACGTCACAGCGTGATCACACAGAAACAAACATGGCGGATAGCACAGAAAGGTATAGCGATATTATCTCGGATTCAGACTAGGATTTCAGCGCCGTAAGCGATTCAACAGATTATGCATGTATTGAAATGGATGGTTGGAGTGTGGAGGCAGGTAGTGAAAACGAAATTGAAGAAGAAACTGAAGCTATTTAGCCATATCATGACAGACAGCAGCAACGAGGACGAATTTGACGATCGCCTTCTAACCAACGTTTGGTAAGTGTTTGTTTGGCATTAAAAGTGGGTGGAGGGAAAGGCTGGATGCAAATATAGCTACAAATGAGGCATAATGATGCAATATGTACATATAGCTAGCCTAAAGAGCATGTTAGCATTGATTAGCTTGCAGTCATGCCGTGACCAAATATGTCTGATTAGCACATAAGTCAATAACATCAACAAAACTCACCTTTGTGGATTCAAGCACAACCTTATAAGTTTGGTGGACAAAATGAGACAGAAAAAGAAGTGGCATAAATCATATCCAGGGGGTTTACCTCGCTCGTCTGCGGGAAGAGACTGCCGTCCTCCCTGAATAGCTCGCACTCGGGCAGATTCAGTAGTTGCCTATTTAACAATTTTGCAGATTTTGTTGACTTTATCGTTGGAAATGCATCTGCTTTGAGTGTCGCAGGATATCCACACATTCTTGTGTGGATATCAGAAAAATAACAGAGTTGATTTGACTTGGTGCGTGTAATAAGATTGAGAAAATGGCGGATCGCTTCATGTTGTGACGTCACGGGTGAAAGGTCATCGCTCGACAGGCTATCAATTGAAAGGCGTTTAAATCGCCAAATTCACTCATATAGAGTTCGGAAATCGGTTAAAAAAATATGGTCTTTTTTCTGCACCATCAAGGTATATATTGAGGCTTACATGGGTCTGCTGATAATCTTCCCCTTTAACATTTTCTGTCTACACTTCTGTTAAAATGTAATAATCACTTATTCTTCTGTTGTTGGATGCTTTACATTACTATGTGGATGATACCACAAATGTGGGTATCAATCCGATACCAAGTAGTTACAGGATCATACATTGGTCATCTGCAAAGTCCTCATGTATTCAGGGACATATTTCCTGAGTTTATAAACATAATATACATTTTAAAAAAACGAAAGAAAATGTTGTGATGCCAAAAAATATAGACGTAATCATAGTAGTATCGACTAAATACTGCCGAAGGTGGATGGACGTTAGCCGCTAGCTAGCTAGCATGTCTTAAAGCACGTCTTCCTGAGGGAGTTTCAGTGTTATAACTTCACCTTTATCTTTACTTTTTACACCAAAATGCGTCAATTCTCCCTTTTCTGTCTCCACACTGTGTCTGCTTGTAAGTACTCCATGAGTGTGTGCCGCCGAACATGCTCGTCTGCTTATAAACCACCAATGTCACAACGTGACTTCGACGCATGAAGCGTGGGATAACGTGAACAGTTGTGGAACTTTCTAACAAACAGTATTGTGGCCAAACCGCTCCATTTTTGTTTCATCTGACATCACATGGACAAAGATAAGACCTTCTGGAGGAAAGTTCTGTAGTCAGATGAAACAAAAATGAAGCTGTTTGGCCACAAAACCCAGCAATATGTTTGGAGGACAAAAGGTGAGTCCTTTAATCCTTGGAACATCATCCCTACCGTCAAGCATGGTGGTGGTGGTGTTATGCTCTGGGTCTGTTTTGCTTCCAATGGAACTGCTGCTTTAAATGAGACAATGAAAAAGGAGGATTACCTCCAAATTCTTCGGGACAACCTAAAATCATCAGCCTGGAGGTTGGGTCTTGGACGCAGTTGGGTGTTCCAACAGGACAATGACCCCAAACACACATCAAAAGTGGTAAAGGAATGTCTAAATCAGGCTAGAATTAAGATTTTAGAATGGCCTTCCCAAAGTCCTGACTTAAACATGTGGACAATGCTGAAGAAACAAGTCTATGTCAAAAAAACAACACATTTAGCTGAACTGCACCAATCTTTTCAAGAGAAGTGGTCAAAAATTCGAGCAGAAGCTTGTGGATGGCTACCAAAAGCGTCTTTTTGCAGTGAAACTTGCCAAGGGACATGTAAGCAAATATTAACATTGCTGTATGTACACTTTTGACCCAGCACATTTGCTCACATGTACAGTAGACCCATAATAAATTCATAAAAGAAGCAAACTTCATGAATGTTTTTAGTGAGCAACAAGTATGTGCTCCAATCACTACATCACAAATAAATAAGAGTTGTAGAAATGATTGGAAACTCAAGACAGCCATGACATTATGTTCTTTACAGGTGTATGGAAACTTTTGATTGCGACTCTATATATGCATGTGTATATGTATATATATCCATCCATTTTCTACCGCTTATCGCTTTCAGAGTCGCAGGGTGCTGGAGCCTATCTTAGTTACAATTGGGTATATATATATGTATATATATGTATATATATATATATATATATACATATATATACATATATATATATATATATATATGTATATGTATATGTATATGTATATGTATGTATATATATATATATGTATATGTATATGTATCTATATATATATATATATATATATATATATATATATATATATATATATATATATGTATATATATGTATATGTATATGTATATATATATATATATATATATATATATATATATATATATATATATGTATATGTATATGTGTGTGTGTGTGTGTGTGTGTATGTGTAAATATATGTATGTGTAAATATATGTATATTTACACATATATACATACATATATATATATATACATATATATGTATGTATGTATGTATATATATTAGGGGTGTGGGAAAAATCAATTCGAATTTGAATTGTGATGCTCACGTTGTGCGATTCAGAATCGATTCTCATTTTTAAAAAATCAATGTTTTGTTTCTTTTTATCAATCCAACAAAACAATACACAGCAATACCATAACAATGCAATCCAATTCCAAAACCAAACCTGACCCAGCAACACTCAGAACTGCAATAAACAGATTAATTGAGAGGAGACACAACACAGAACAAACCAACAGTAGTGAAACAAAAATGAATATTATCAACAACAGTATCATTATTAGTTATAATTTCAGCTGAAATTCTATGTATTGAATGAATACAGAATCATTTTGAATCGGAAAAAAAACGTTTTTGAATCGAGAATCGCGTTGAATCGAAAAAATCGATTAATAATCGAAGCGCGACCCTAAGAATCGATATTGAATCGAATCGTGGGACACTCAAAGATTCTCAGCCCTAATATATATAAATATATATATATATATATCTTTTTTTATTTTTTTATATACTGTATATTTATGTATAATATGTTCATTTTAACAGTCCTGTTGTGATTGATTGAATGCCCTGAGAATTATACTGGATATTCTTTTTTAATTGCCACAAAATAACGTGTAGTATTTTGTTAATTTCTTGCCAAAGATATTTTTATTTTATAGATATTTTCATAGCAGAATATTGTTCTTAGGGCCCTCTGGCCCCCTCATGGAGGACCCCTAAAATCTGTGCCTCTTAAGACCTCACTGTTGGCTTTGTAGGCTCATGTTACTTCTCAACTAGTCAAAGTTGATGCTAATCGACCTGTTTCTTCTCCTTTTTACTGAATGTGAAAGCAAAAGTGAGTCCACAAATAACCGAATCGTAAAGCAGAATCGAAAATTAAATCTGAATTGGTAAAATCTTATCTATTTCCATCCCAGCATGTGTTTGTCTTCTTGTGTCCTGCAGACGTCTGTGAAAAATATCGCCCACCTGAGCAGCAGGAGGGGTCCTCCAGTATGGAGCAGAGGAGGTCACAGTACCTCCACGTGAAAGAAGAGGAGCCACAGCCCCCTCACTTTGAAGATGAAGAAAAACAGCGGCTGTACCCCCACTTTATAGAGGAAGACAAGAGACACCTCATCAGTGTGAAGAGTCAAGGTGATGAGGTCAAAGGTGAAAGTGAGGAGAAGAGAGAGGCGGAGCCTCCAAGCAGCAGTTTAGCAGAATGTGATGGAGACCACTGTGGAGGATCACAAGCAGACAAGCTCTTAGCTCCACTATCAGATAGTGAGGACACAACCTCACACTCTCCTGACACTGATGATGAAGTCTCTAAAGATGATGCAACATGTCACACTGACAACACTCACTTCACATGTCCTACCTGTGACAAAACTTTTAAAGACCATAGTAATCTGAAAAGGCACATGAGTACACACACCGGAGAGAAACCTTTTTCCTGCTCAGAATGTGGGAGAGATTTTAGACTAAAACACATGCTGAAAGTACACATGAGAACACACACTGGAGAAAAACCTTTTTTATGTTCAATCTGCGGTAAAGATTTTACTCAAAAGCACCATTTGAAAACACACATGAGAATACACACTGGAAAAAAACCTTTTTCCTGTTCAATCTGTGGTAAAGATTTTACTCATAGCAACTATTTGAAAATACACATAAGAATACACACTGGAGAAAAACCTTTTTCTTGCTCAGAATGTGGTAAAAGTTTTGTAATAAATCAAAGTTTAAAAGTACATATGAGAACACACACTGGAGAAAAACCTTTTTCATGTTCAATCTGTGGTAAGGTTTTTACTCAAAGGGACCATTTAAAAAAACACATGACAATACACACTGGAGAAAAAACTTTTTCCTGCTCATAATGTGGTAAAAGTTTTGTCATAATACAAAGTTTAAAAGTAAATATGAGAACACACATTGGTGAAAAACCTTTTATATGTTCAGTATGTGGTAAAAGTTTGAATAGAAAGACAGCAATTAAAATTATACATGAGAATGCAATCAGGTGAAAAACCAATCTGCAACAAAAGCTTTGGTCACCTAAACACTCTTACATTACACATGAGAAGACACCCAGGAGAGAAAGTGTTGAGTTGCAGTGTGTGTGGTGAAAGATTGTCTTCTAAGTACCAGTGTAAGAAACACAAGTGTGCTGGTGAGAACTGCAGCAGCAAATGAAACTGCAGGATTTGAAATAAACTGTCCAGACTTTCATTTTGTCTTTCTAACAACATCAGCACATATAACATGTGTGACATTGTTGTGTGTGTAACACAATCTTGTTAATATGATTTTATCATTTATAGATTAGACACTTCAGTTTAGTGCTTTTATTTCAGTCAAGTACATGAGTTAATATACACATTTGTGTATTTTAAGATAAACAACAATTTGACTGAAAGGGTGAAAATAAACTACATAAAATATGTTACATACAATAAACATTTTAAGTGTAGATATTTATAATTCAGTTTTATACTTATTCATAAGTGTTTTGTATAAGTTTTTTGAACAATGAAGTGTTACATATTTTATTTTCTAATTGTAGATAATTGCATAGATGAACTCCTTTACATGATGTACATATTTGTTTTACATGTGTTCATACCTTTGCTTTTGAGTACACATAAATCCCTCTTAGTTCATATTTACTGGTTCACATCTGAAACATCTTCTGGACCACTTCTGGAAGCATATTATTATTTACTTTATACATCATTTGAACAGTTGTCTTTTATACAAGATCATTTACTTTTAAAATGTGTGACTTTATGAATCATTTGTTGGGTCTCTCTAATCCATTCTATTAGTTGTCTTTATTACTTTTTGTGTAATATGATGATTGATGTGTGATTGTTTTATATGTATGTCCCCAGACTTTTATGCAATAAACAATGTATGTTTCAACTGAAGTTGGGTACAATAATTCTAGTTAATATTTGTAAGTATGTATTTTATTCTATTCAGTACTGCACTCAATTGTTTTTTTTACTTTTTTTTTTTTTGTATGATTTACAAGTAGTGTCCAGCTTACTTCATCATCTATATTAACTCCTAAAAATGTGACTACCTTTATTATTTTAATTTCAATATTATCCATAATAATTTGTGTTTTACATTTTTACAATCTCCAAATATGATATATTTAGTTTTATTGAAGTTTAGTGACAGTTTATTGATGTGCAGACAACATTTTTTGATAAAGTTCTCACTGGATAAAATGAGATGAGAGATAAATCAAGCAGTAATGAAGGCGAAGAATGTATAGTTACACTCAGTAGTGACAATTAAAGATACTTTCATCCTGTTGATTTAAGCAAAAAAAAGAGTAAAGTGTAATATTCCAAAAATAGAAGAATATTAATATCAGCAGTCAATATTCCAACATTGTGACGCTGACCTATGGTAAAAAACATATTTATTTTTAAAGACTTTATGAGAGTGATGTAATTTTCAGAATCAGAAATACTTTATTAATCCCCGAGGGGAAATAAAAAAAAGAGTGGGGGAAGAGTGGATCGTGAGATCGACAGGCGGATCGGTGCGGCGTCTTCAGTAATGCGGACGTTGTACCGATCCGTTGTGGTGAAGAAGGAGCTGAGCCGGAAGGCAAAGCTCTCAATTTACCGGTCGATCTACGTTCCCATCCTCACCTATGGTCATGAGCTTTGGGTTATGACCGAAAGGACAAGATCACGGGTACAAGCGGCCCAAATGAGTTTCCTCCGCCGGGTGGCGGGGCTCTCCCTTAGAGATAGGGTGAGAAGCTCTGCCATCCGGGAGGAACTCAAAGTAAAGCCGCTGCTCCTCCACATGGAGAGGAGCCAGATGAGGTGGTTCGGGCATCTGGTCAGGATGCCACCCGAACGCCTCCCTAGGGAGGTGTTTAGGGCACGTCCAGCTGGTAGGAGGCCACGGGGAAGACCCAGGACACGTTGGGAAGACTATGTCTCCCGGCTGGCCTGGGAACGCCTCGGGATCCCCCGGGAAGAGCTAGACGAAGTGGCTTGTTTAGAGGGAAGTCTGGGCTTCCCTGCTTAGGCTGCTGCCCCCGCGACCCGACCTCGGATAAGTGGAAGATGATGGATGGATGGATGGATGGATGGATGGATGGGAAATAAAAAATGTCAGCACTGTTATAAACATGTGAATATTAAGTGTAATAATGTATGTGTGGAGAGACGCAGCCGACGAGCCGACAGCGGGCTGAGAAACATGATTGTCCTGACAAAAATGGAGGCCAGGAGGCGGGGCATGCAGCAGAGGGGAGAGGCGTGACGCACGCAGGGCGGCAGGAAAACAGCAATCAGCGCTAGGTGCGTACACCACACAGCTGCGCTCAATCACATCATCTGCTCCTGCAGCATAAAAAGGGGGAAGGAGGAACATTCAGGGGGAAGTAGGAGAAGGAACCCGCTGACGAGACCGACCACGAGCAACGAACGATCAGACCTGAGAGACGATGAGTCCCCGCCACGGACGCAAACCCCGGACACCGCGAACAGAAGCAGGAAACGCCCGCGCACTGCAAAGTGCGGCGACAAGAAGGCAAGAGAATGACATGATGATTGAAGCAATAAATCAGAGTCAAAGCTGTTATGATGCGTCATGTGTTGGATGGCACTGCAACTCACACCAGGACGGCGGGAAGCCCGTCACAGTATATTAATACAATAATAAAATGCTACGTTTGGGGATGTGTAATATTGTTTTGAAGAACATCCTGAATGTTTTCATGCTAGAATAGTTTTAATCAGTAGAGAGTGGAAGAAAAATGAGGCAGTAATGACGATAATAATGGTTTGTTTTAAGCCTGTTTATGAATAGTTAAAAGATCATTTAAAAAAAAAAATGGAGCTTACATCCTCAGTGAGCTGAACTCCAGCAGTAAAAAATAGATAAATAATTTGGAAAGGTCAGAAGTCAAATGTTTCTTCAGCGGCCGTTGGAAAGAATGCATACATTTTGTTTTGACGTCCTTGAACCTGCTTTTTACTTTCCGTCAATGCGGATTAAGAACACATTAGTGATCAAAACACATCACTTACTTAGGATCAAGTGTGAGTGTAAAGTGTTGTGATTGTGTGAAAATGTGCGAAAGAACGAGGAGGAACTTTGTCCAACAAAAGAGGAGAAGGAGCGTTAGTTGTGTTACACAGAACATGTTTGTTTACTTCTTACACTCACATTTTTACTAACTTTGTATTTATGTTACCACCATTCTTAAATATGTTGTATGTAAAAATGTTGAGAAGATGTAAAAATGTGTTAATCTAGTTTATTTGTAAAATAAATTGTTTTCCTGAATTATATTATCCTCCCTTTATCCAGACAGTCATTAGGACAAAATACCCTGGGAGGAATTTGCCCTTTAAAAAGAGAAACCTATTCACTGTGGCAGGACAGTATCAAGATGCATTTATCACATTTGTATAATCGGCTATGAGGCATTTTATTGTCATTGTACAGCACTTACCTTTGGGCTGATACTGAGGGCGACTGTGTTGACCAGTTTGATGATTGAATGTCCACTTCTGTAGAAATGTGTTTGGATATGACAATCCCTTTATTCCAAGCTATCAAAATGAAATGAAATGTAGGTTCTAGAACATTATGTATGCTGACCTTGGCTTGAATGGCACATTTTCACAGCAGCGAGAGCTGACCACACACCACACCACACGCTCCAAAACGGTTTGTCTTCCATGCAATCACCCCCCAGTGTTCCCAGCTGAACCCAATTAAAGGAGGCTACCATGGCAACCACACCACAGCAACGGTCCCATCCCTGTCAACACTTCCTGGTTCTCAAGAGGAAGTGGGCGGAGCAATCTGCCGAATAGGAAATTCAGCATGAACTGAAGCCAGCAATCAATCAGTGAAAACAAAATAAAAACAATATAAACAAATAAGGAAATTTGGCTCCAACATATCCCTTTAATTCCTGTCCGTTTGCTATTAGACTTCTGGCATTCCACTGAACCATCAACATGGCGTTGGATTGTGGTCACATGACTCCGTTTCGTCTCCTCTCTGTAGTTCACCTTGCACCTGTTCCCAAGATAGTTATTTTACATTTAAAAACTTTGCTACTGCTTTGACGATTATTTTCATCTTCTCACTCTTATTTCTTGCCTGTTCTGTACAGTTTATTACGTATGTCTTCTTTCTATTTCCAGCAGACTAGTAGAACTTCTTAGGTGTATTGCTGCCCTCCACAGTCTATTAACGAAATGTCCTCCTTCTGTCCTATGGCCCACACTACAGACTTGGACACAAACAGGATAGAAAGTAAAAAGTAGCTTTAAAGGGGAACATTATCACAATTTCAAAAGGGTTAAAAACAATAAAAAATCAGTTCCCAGTGGCTTGTTGTATTTTTTGAAGTCTTTTTCAAAAAATCCCTAGAAAAAGCTTTAAAGTTCTTGATTTTCGCTATTTGCGATGCAACGGTCCATTTCCCTGTGACGTCATACAGGGCTGCCAATACAAACAACATGACGGTTACCACAGCAAGATATAGCGACATTAGCTCGGATTCAGACTCGGATTTCAGCGGTTTAAGCGATTCAACAGATTACGCGTGTATTGAAACAGATGGTCCGAGTATGGAGGCAGATAGCGAAAAATAAATTGAAGAAGAAATTGAAGCTATTGAGCGAATAGCTATTGATGCTATTAGGCCATAGCGTGGTTGTACCTAATGAAGTGGCCCATAGCATGGCTGCCTTATTAGCATCGCCGGTAAAATGTGCGGACCAAACGATCAGGACTTTCGTATCTTGTGACACTGGAGCAACTTAAATCCGTCGATTGGTAAGTGTTTGTTTCGCATTAAATGTGGGTATCTAGTTTCAAATGTAGATACAGCTAGTGTAAATAGCATGTTAGCATCGATTAGCGTAGCATGTTAGCATCGATTAGCTGGCAGTCATGCCGTGACCAAATATGTCTGATTAGCACATAAGTCAACAACATCAACAAAACGCACCTTTGTGATTTCATTGACATAATCATTGCAAATGTATCTGCAGGTTATCCATACATCTCTGTGCCATGTCTGTCTTAGCATCGCCGGTCAAATTTGCAGACACTTTGGTACATTCAATGGGGGTCTGGCGGCAGATTTCTTGCCAGTGGTGCAACTTGAATCCCTCCCTGTTAGTGTTGTTACACCCTCCGACAACACACCCACCAGGCATGATGTCTCCAAGGTTCCAAAAAATAGTCGAAAAAATAACAGAGCTGAGACCCGGTGTTTGTAATGTGAAAATGAATATGGCAGGTGTGTTACCTCGGTGACGTCACATTCTGACGTCATCGCTAAAAGATCGATAAACAGAAAGGCGTTTAATTTGCCAAAATTCACCCATTTAGAGTTGGGAAATCGGTTAAAAAAATACATGGTCTTTTTTCTGCAACATCAAGGTATATATTGACGCTTACATAGGTTTGGTGATAATGTTCCCCTTTAATGCAGATTATTTTCATCCAGCTTATTTTCCTCCTTTCCACTATCGGATAAAAATATTGACTGAAAACGATCTGCCATTATTACCTTTCATGGAACAATACATGGGTGTGATCGGAATGTCTACAGAAGAAACCTCTGCCTCTTCCTCTCTGCTCTGCAGATCCTCAGATTCCTCTGAACAAATAATACCCAGTATGTCACAGAATTGAATACATGTGTTGATTGTGGAATGTATTGAAGGCATAAATAATATTCATCCGTACTGTTGTTGTGTTTATCTCAACTTACCATCCTCATCACTGCCGTCTGTGTCGTACTTCGGATTTGTTTTTTTCTTTCTGTGTCTCGGGGGTACGGGTTCATTATCAGAATCAATGTCGAAGCTGGAGGTCTCCTCTGCCTGCTTGGCATACCGGCATGCCTGGTTGTATGAATCTATAAAAGAGATATACTTTTTTGCACTACCATAAATAATAATAATTATATTGGTTATTTCAGTACTGTGCCACAGCAAACAGGCCAAAAAGCATAATACCTGTATACGATTTTGAAAACACCCTAATGGCATGTTTTTGTCAGAGTTTCTTGTCTGGAAGCTGGCGGTTCTTCACACGCTTTGATGCTCCAGTCCTTGGCCAGTAGGCATACAAAGACTGCAACAGTATCAGGTAAACAAGAACATGTACACCATGATGAACATTGTTGTACGGGCACCGATGTGTACCGAAACAGGCCTACAAACCTCATTGCTGCTTTCCACCCACGATTGGTGAACAACGGAAACAGCTGCTTGGTGACCCGGAGCTTGGTGAGCATCCATCTCCCCAAGTCTCTTGACTATTTGCACAACAGGTTTCTGTCCTGATCGCACGAGTCGTTTTAGTATTTGCATGTAGTTTTCGAAAGGAAATGCTGAGCAGTGGTCCAAGGTACCGCATGTTTCAGCTACTTGAGATAAATGGATCAGCGAGTGGACGTTGTACACTAGAAATTCATTTCCATAGAGTTGGCGGCCTTTGGAAACAAAGTGCACCAAAAGTTCATGCGCATACTTCCGATACTCGTCATTTCCAGCTGTATATGGACATACGAGGATCGCAACAGCAACAGAAAAGCACATGAAATGTGTATACAAATCCTCTCTGAGAATGCCCCCAAGGCATGTCTTCCCAGTGTAAAAGAGAAACTGCCTATTTTCAGTGGCTTTCCAGTGACTTATCTCCAGTAAGCTACGAGGCTTGGGTGCAAAACAGCTTGGGAAGTGCTTCTTCAGACCCAGCAGTCTCTCGTTGATTTGCTTGATCTGATTGGCTGACAGGCGGACATTTCGGTTTCCTGTCGTCAAGGCTAGAATCATTCTTTTCATCACACCTAGACACACCTGATGCATATAGTCAATTGGGAATGACCTCACCATGTCTATGGGCAGCTGGCAAAGGATGGAGACACCATGGTGATGCTGTGCTTGTGTCTGGCTCCTGAACGATTCATCAGTGCGCAGCTCAATGTCTGTCACAGTTTGGTATGTTATCCTCCCATTCCACACTCCACGCTGAGTGCAGTTGTCACAGCCATAATAGCCACTAAACTGCTTGATCCGTTTGACAAACGCCTTGGCTGGGGCGTCACATACAAAGCTCCTTACGGTTATGCCAATAGTCTTTTCGCCAATTTTCAATCAGACATTGAGGAGTCTTGTTCACGAGTGAAGGAAGAGTGGATCGTGAGATCGACAGGCGGATCGGTGCGGCGTCTTCAGTAATGCGGACGTTGTACCGGTCCGTTGTGGTGAAGAAGGAGCTGAGCCGGAAGGCAAAGCTCTCAATTTACCGGTCGATCTACGTTCCCATCCTCACCTATGGTCATGAGCTTTGGGTCATGACCGAAAGGATAAGATCACGGGTACAAGCGGCCGAAATGAGTTTCCTCCGCCGTGTGGCGGGGCTCTCCCTTAGAGATAGGGTGAGAAGCTCTGCCATCCGGGAGGAACTCAAAGTAAAGCCGCTGCTCCTTCACATCGAGAGGAGCCAGATGAGGTGGTTCGGGCATCTGGTCAGGATGCCACCCGAACGCCTCCCTAGGGAGGTGTTTAGGGCACGTCCAACCGGTAGGAGGCCACGGGGAAGACCCAGGACACGTTGGGAAGACTATGTCTCCCGGCTGGCCTGGGAACGCCTCGAGATCCCCCGGGAAGAGCTAGACGAAGTGGCTGGGGAGAGGGAAGTCTGGGTTTCCCTGCTTAGGCTGTTGCCCCCGCGACCCGACCTCAGATGAGCGGAGGATGATGGATGGACATTGAGGAGTGGACTTAAATCTTGGACGGTTTCCAATAAAAAGTCTAAGTCCGTTGGTTTTGACTTCCAAGTGTCAGTACCACTGGAAAAACCTGCAATGGTTCCAGATTCATTATGGCACACAAAACTGGCCGTAATGATGACCATGATGTACTTTTGAACAGATCGAGGCCATCAATATTGAAAGATAGTTCCAATGTATCAACTGTCTTTTGTATGTTTCTAGGGTACTTTTAAAGTTGCTTTTGCAGCTGTTGCTCCAAGCCGAAATAAAAATAATCCATGCCAGATACGGTCTCAATTGATACCATTTTGTCTGTTTTCAATAGTGTACGTGCTGTACATGGGAGGTCAGGATGGCCCGGCTGCCTCAAGAGTTTGAGCAAGCTGTCAACTGCATTGTTTTTGACTTGAAACTCAGTTGCCCACACTCCAAGCCCACCTGCTAAACTACTGTCCGGTTCCATGTTATCCTCAGAATCAGATGACAGCGTGACCTGTTGGTGGATGATATCCCAGGCATCACCATCACGGCTTTGATCAGCATCACCTTCACTGTCATTTTGATCAGAATCATCGCCACTACCACCAGCATAAGTGGAGCTGTCATCAATAGTAGGCTTTGCTGGAACATCTATGGCTGCTTCTTGTTGGATGTTCTCTGCAGCGACAAAGTCAAGTGAACTGTCATCATCATTTCCACTTTCAGGACCAGGTACCTGGTTCAGTGCCAGTGGTTTCTGTGCTCTCTTGGCAGCCATCCACTTTCGCTTGTACTCACGACGTTGGCTTTTCTGGTCCATGCCTTGGCAGTTAATGTTCGGAGATTGTGTAAAAAACATGCTATAATGGCCCAGAGCCGGCCCGAGGCATAAGCGAACTAAGCGCTTGCTTAGGGCCCCGCGGCCACCAAGGGGCCCCCAAAAGCAATGAACAAAAATGTTTTATTTTTTGCATGTGTAACGGAGGTCATTTATGATCTCAATTGCTTACTGCCTTACTACTGTTCTTATTTTAATGTCATTTTATATAATTTATTACATTTACACATTATGTAATGTGACTCTTTATTTCACAATTTTTATTATTCTAAGTTCGGTACTGTCATTTCCTACATTTTTTATGGTCATTGAACATCACATGTCACAGCAGACTTCCAGGCTGAGACACGAGTGTGTCGTCAGTCTTTTGTCTTCCACGTGACGCTAAGTTGTACTTTCTGGCGTCTCTGAATTAGCTTTCAGCTAACTTATTAGCAGGCTAGCTGTAGGCCTAAAAGAGACATAATTATGTTAAGTTTTGTTTAGTTGTATTTCTGTACAGGTCAATGAATGTAAAGAGGCTGATTTGAAACTCACTGTGATTGTTTTCACCAGGTATTGTGTATTTTTTTGTCGTGTGTTAATGTGTTAGTCAGTCTGTTGTCTTCCACGTGACGGTTTATAAATGTAAAGTGGCTGATTGGAGACTCACTATGATTGTTTTCACCAGAATAAACCATGTTTGAGTCGGAAACGTGACTGGGTGTCGTCTTTTGGGGAAAAACACAAGACAAAGGAGTACTACATCGCTACACATGTACGAGTCTGACTGATGATTTCTAAATGATCAAAGATATACTTTTGTACAAAAACACAATTTTAGGTCAACTGAGTGCTGCTGCTGATCTAAGCCGAGCGAGTCTTCCTGCCTCTCTTTAAATGTCAAAGCTCTCTACCTGCTGCACCTGTGACGTTTGCCGCCTGCCTTGAAATGCCAGTGCGCACTGGGCATCAAAAGCGCAGATAGAGGCAAAACAATGTCACAAAAAAGGACATATCCTTCCAGCCGCATCACCAGACAGATTTCACTGGGGCACGTGCCCCAGTGTTGATCTGCAGTGTCCCAGTAAAAATTTCACCAATAAAAAAAACGCTTCAGAGTTTTAAGTCTACATAACATAGACCACAGCGCACATACTACTTCGTATGGTAATTGATTGCTACTGTTTTCACTTCACTAACAATGAGCACCTGGCTAATTAATATGGTAATTTATTCACGTGTGGAGACTTCAGTTGAGAGAGACAGAGAGAGACAGAGAGAGAGAGGATGAGAATCACTGTTCAGGTAGGTAACGTCAGCCGACAACAATTTGTTAATTATATTATTTAGATTTTGATTTGACTCAAACTGTAATTCCTAGATGGATATCAGAAAGTTATTTGCCCGCAGCAGGGAAGAAGCAGCAGGAATGAGAGATGTAAGTGAAGTCCTAGCTAGCTAGGCAACATCACTGTCTTAAGTTGATGCTAAGTTAGCTAACGTTATTCCTTGTATGAAGACAAACATATTCATTTGCTGTACGAGCTGTCGGGGGAATTTCCAATGAAGATGAAACATCATGTTGGTTATTGTCTGCTGCTTCTGCATCAATGATGATTTGGAGTCAGCATGTGTGAGTTGAGTGCTTCTCAAATGCTTTATCTTCAGCAAGAAAAACATTTTTCCATATCATCAAGTCGTAAGCCAAATTTTTAAATCATTCAAGTTTATTTCACAGAAAAATAGCACAGTAGACTTGTCTTGTTAATCGCTGTGACTTTGACTAAAATAATCTTGTTTTGTCACCAGAAAAATGGCTACAGCTAAAGCATCTGCTTTTGTTTCCAGAAAAAAAAACATTTCTCTATTTGTTACCAGAAAGATGGCTGAAAATATCGGGTTTTGTTGCCCCATTTAAAAAAAATATATTTCCATGTCTGTCCCGAGTCCTCCTCCAACGTGTTAGTCGGTTTGCCTTTTGCTAAAATACTCACTAATAGTCACTAGAAATATGGCTAAAAATATCTGGTTTTGTTGCCACAATTTGATATTTTTCTCCCTAAACTTTTTTTTTCATGCACACATGTGACTGCGACTCACTGAAAATGACACACAATCCACTTTTATGTCACGACCCAGCAGTTGGGAACCACTGGTCAACTGTATAACAGTTACTGTAATATAAATATTTCAAAAAGATTCATTGCTCTTCCTTTTTGCTTTTACCAGTAGCAGTTTAGAAGTCTGGAGTAAAAAAGTGCACAAGTAGGCCAAATGCATGAGTTCATTTCAGGTGGTTCATCAAAGATCCATACTGATATGATTTCATAGTTTAAAGCACTATTTATGTATTTTTTATGATAAATAAGTGCTAAAAATGTTTTTGCTTAAGCTCACATGAATTTGTTGTGCCCCAGTACAGTATTAGGTCTAGTGTATCCTTCAGGTGCATCATGTTACCTTGTTTCTGGTAACTCTGTTCATTATTATTGTTTAAGTATTTGCTTGATATTTAACTTAATTATGTTGGTTTTTGTACAATTGAATGTGTTTCGTTTTATATATATTTAAGTGATTTTATTGTTGCACTTTGTTTTTCTTGCATTACGAATTATTTTTGCACATTGCTGTTTCAGGTGTTTGTTATCAAAAATAATAAAGTGAATCAGAATCACCTTTATTGTCCTATTATGTTTAACACACATGGAATTTAACTTCAGTAGACTGCGCTCTCTTTATACAAAGTAAACATGAAATATGAACAATTAACTAAAACTATAAATTAGTAATTAAAGACTAATATGTACAAGACTGATGAGACAAGATGACATTTGTACTGTAAATACAAAGCTTTATCACTTGGACTGTTCAACCCCAGGCCACTCTTGTAGCTGAATGTTTTCTACATTTTAAAATTAGGAAGTATATATGGCACTCTGGACATCATTCCTTCATTCATTGGTATTATTTATGTTCTTAACTGGGCCACCAGTTATAAATGACATGTCATTTGTAAAGACATGCCAGGCTGACAATAGGATCATGTAAACACTGCCAGAGCCGCAATGAGTTTATAGGAGGTGTGTGAATGATCAACAATCAATATTATTGGCAGAAATAGAGGGCCCCAAAATCAAATTTTGCTTAGGGCCCAATGAAGACTGCCTAGAAGCCTTGATCGGTCACAAAAGCTTCTGTTGCAGATTGAACAGGAATGTCATTTTTCACCAGTGTGTGTTCTAGTGTGTCTTTTCAAATCTTGACTTCGTGTAAAACCTTTACCACAGATTGAACAGGAAAAAGGTTTTTCACCAGTGTGTGTTCTCTTGTGTCTTTTCAAATGTTGACTTCGTGTAAAACATTTACCACAGGTTGAACAGGAAAACGGTTTTTCACCAGTGTGTGTTCTCATGTGTACTTTCAAAGTGATTCTTTGTACAAAACTTTTACTACAGATTGAACAGACATAAGGTTTTTCTCCGGTATGTGTTCTCATGTGTACTTTCACATCTTGACTTTGTGTAAAACTTTTACCACAAATTGAACAAGAAAAAGTTTTTTCTCCAGTGTGTGTTCTCATGTGTGTTTTCAGACGACAATGGTATTTAAAGGTTTTGTGACAGTGAGAACATGTGAAGTGAATGTTGTCAGTGTGACATGTTGCATCATCTTTAGAGTCTTCATCATCAGTGTCAGGAGAGTGTGACGTTGTGTCCTCACTATCTGATCGTGGAGCTAAGAGCTTGTCTGCTTGTGATCCTCCACAGTGGTCTCCATCAGCTTCTGTTGTCATGTGTTGTGTTGAGCTGCTGCTTGGAGGCTCCCCCCCTCCCCTCTCCTCACTTTCACCTTTCACCTCATCACCTTCACTCTTCACAATCACATGGAACTCCTCCAACCATTCTTGACTGATGCTGTGTTCCTCCTCTTCCTCTTTAATGTGAGGATTCAGTGGGTCCACTGATTTCTCTTTAAAAAGGGGTGTCAGTGGGTCCTCCTCTTCCTTTTTAAAATGGGGGATCAGTGTGTATTCCTCTTCCATCTTAATGTGGGAGGGCTGTGTTTCCTCCGTCTGCATCCTGAAGCTCCACTTCTGTTGCTAAGGGTGAAGATGTTCTTCACAGACGTCTGCAAGACAAACACAGCATCTCTGCTCAGTCACACAATGCATTCACTACTTTGACATGCACTTAGGAAAAACAAGTTATCGTATGAACTGTCTTGAAATATCAGTGACGCACAAACACGCTGCTCTTTACAACATTATTCACAGGAAAAGAAACAAAAACCAGGACGACAGGAGTTTTTACTATGGATGGACGATATGGTTTAAAAAGGATTTTGCGATGTATTACTTCATATAGAATTACTTATAGAACCATTTTAAAACAGACCCATTGCCTCCTTGCTTGGCACTCAGCATCAAAGGTTGGGGGTTGAATCACCGAATGATTCCCGAGTGCGGCCTCCGCTGCCCTCACCTCCCAGGGGGTGAACTTGGGGATGGGTCAAATGCAGAGGATACTTTCACCACACCTAGTGTGTGACTACTGTTGGGAACTTAACTTTAGCTTACATAGGGACTGTGAATGATTCCAAAAAGTGCAGTTCCCCTTGAAATGAGAAAAACAAGATATCATGTGAAGTGAAGTGAATTATATTTATGTAGCGCTTTTCTCTAGTGACTCAAAGCGCTTTACATAGTGAAACCCAATATCTAAGTTACATTTAAACCAGTGTGGGTGGCACTGGGAGCAGGTGGGTAAAGTGTCTTGCCCAAGGACACAATGGCAGAAGCTGAGATCGAACCAGGAACCCTCAAGTTGCTGGCACGGCCACTCTACCAACCGAGCTATACCGCCCCAAGTAACAAAAACAGAATATATCAATAACAAAATGCCTCATAGCAAATGTAATGAATTCCTCTTAATACTGTCCTTTTTTGGGCTTTACCTTTTAAAGGGCAAAGTCCTCGCAGGGTCTTTTGTCCTAATGACTGTCTGGTTCAAGTGAGAAGACTATAATTTAGAAAAAACAATATTTACAAATGGACAACAATAAGTCACTAATTTTTACAGGTAGCTAAAGTTGGGATATAATTAATATAATGCAGGATGAAGTGATTAAGAAATGTTTAATATAGATAAGAATAGGCCGTGCAACTAATCATATGTGCTGAGTTCCAGTTGAAAGTGGGTGCAAGTTCATGCTCACGCACACACACTCTTATCGCCCACATTCTTCACACTGTTTACGTGGCTTCTTGGCCGAGGTCTGAGGGACAACACCAGACATGAAGTCGGAGTCCAGGGAGAAAAAAAGCACCAGTCAATATCGCACAGAAGGAACCTTCCTGGTGTTACCTGACGGCACGACCAATGAGCTGCGACACCACTACAAAGGCTCCTCCGTGCTCGTGCTCGTACCACCTGGCTTGGTAGCCTCGTACCCGCCTACCAAGCCAAAGACTTAGGTCCAATGATGAAATAGGGCGTAGCTGCTGCTGATTGGACCGACACGCAAATACCACATTTTCAAAACTCCCCGTTGTCAATTAAAAAAATAGTTATGGGCTGCACTTTGGACACACCTGCTGTAGGCTACGAGGAGCGAGCAGCTACACAACAGCTAAGCTAAAACAGCACATTTAAGCATATCGAAAAATTATAGTTGCTTAATACGTACACAAAGTCTCCAAAACAGAAGTCTAATAGAAAGTATCCAGTAACAAACATGTCCGCATTATTCAACGTTCTTTGCCATGAGCTTGACTTCATGAATTATTGTGGCCACCAGGTGTTGGGAAAGATCAAATAGAACTATTGCAAAAACATCCGTCATAAGGTTAGTGTTTTTTTTTATATTTATGTCAATATGTAGAAGCATCCTCAGCCTTCCCGGGAAGGTCCATTCAGGTGTACTGGAGAGGAGTTTACACCGCATAGTCGAACCTCGGATTCAGGAGGAACAGTGTGGTTTTCATCCTGGTCGTGGAACTGTGGACCAGGTCTATACTCTCGGCAGGGTTCTTGAGGGTGCATGGGAGGTTGCCCAACCAGTCTACATGTGTTTTGTGGACTTGGAGAAGGCATTCAACCGTGTCCCTCGGGAAGTCCTGTGGGGAGTGCTCAGAGAGTATGGGGTATCGGACTGTCTGATTGTGGCGGTCCGCTCCCTGTATGATCAGTGCCAGAGCTTGGTCCACTTTTCCAGTGAGGGTTGGACTCCGCCAAAGCGCCGATTCTGTTCAAAACTTTTATAGACAGAATTTCTAGGCGGAGTCAAGGAGTTGAGGGGATCCGGTTTGGTGGCTGCAGGATTAAGTCTCTTCATCTGGCTAGGAACTTTAGCACTAACTGGATCGGTTTGCAGCCGAGTGTGAAGCGACTGGAATGAGAATCAGCACCTCCAAGTCCGAGTCCAAGGTTCTCGTACAGAAAAGGTTGGAGTGCCATCTCCGGGTTGGGGAGGAGACCCTGCCTCCAAGTGGAGGAGTTCAAGTACCTCAGAGTCTTATTCACAAGCGAGGGAAGAGTGGATTGTGAGATCGACAGGCGGATCGGTGCGGCGTCTTCAGTAATGCGGACGCTGTATCGATCCGTTGTGGTGAAGAAGGAGCTGAGCCGGAAGGCAAAGCTCTCAGTTTACCGGTCGATCTACGTTCCCATCCTCACCTATGGTCATGAGCTTTGGGTCATGACCGAAAGGACAAGATCACGGGTACAAGCGGCCGAAATGAGTTTCCTCTGCTGGGTGGCGGAGTTCTCCCTTAGAGATAGGGTAAGAAGGTTTGCCATCCGGGAGGAGCTCAAAGTAAAGCCACTGCTCCTTCACATCGAGAAGTGCCAGATAAGGTGGTTCGGGCATTTGGTCAGGATGCCACCCGAACGCCTCCCTAGGGAGGTGTTTCGGGCATGTCCGACCGATAGGATGCCACGGGAAGACCCAGGACACGTTGGGTAGACTATGTCTCCCGGTTGCCCTGGGAACGCTTCGGTATCCCCCGGGAAGAGCTGGATGAAGTGGCTGGGGAGAGGAAAGACTGGTGTTTCCTTGCTTAGGCTGCTGCCCCCGCGAACCGACCTCAGATAAGCAGAAGACGATGGATAGAAGAATGGATGTGTAACACAACTTGATGTTCCTTGAAAACAGCGTCCAGTAGTTGATGTTGTTGCTCCTTCTCCTCTTTTGTTGGACAAAGTTCCTCCTTGTACTCTGCTGTAGTTTTTTTTTTTCTAACATCACAAATATTTCTTCAACAGCAGCAGTTAGTCGCTGATTCAGCAACACTCACATCATTTGTAATGTAGACATGTTCACACAATAAAAACACTTTACACTTACATTGGATCCCTGCTTTGATGTGTCGATCACTTCCGCCTCTCTTTGTTAGCAGCTAACAAGCTAAGCTAACTAGCGAGCTAGGCTAGCACGTCAAAGTGCACTCAGACTAATGTATCCGCATACAAACAATTAATAAGTACGTTTACTCTGTTAAACGACACACATGTGCACATGTACGTTGTAATTAAGACCTAGAAACCATTATAACCAAAACAACGTAATCTCCGCCAGACGCCATCTTGTTTTGTTTTTCCTCCTGTGTGACGTCATCGAGGTGTTCTCAACCACGGAACAAATGTTGGCCAAACACGTGTTTCACTGGGACAATAGTGAGTGGTACACACCTCCTTCAAACACGCGTTTCACTGGGACAATAGTGAGTGGTGCACACTTCCTTCAAACACGTGTTTCACTGGGACAATAGTGAGTGGTGCACACTTCCTTCAAACACGTGTTTCACTGGGACAATAAAGAGTGGTGCACACTTCCTTCAAACACGCCTTTCACTGGGACAATAGTGAGTGGTGCACACTTCCTTCAAACACGTGTTTCACTGGGACAATAGTGAGTGGTGCACACTTCCTTCGCCCGGCCACAGAACAACAAAAAGAGTTGCTGGTGTAACAATAGGAAGAATATATTCCACTCCTCTCTTCTACACGCGGCTTATGAGGTAATATACATGATATATTTGCATATTATTTATCTTATTTACCTCATATGTTGTTCGAAGCTAACCTGCTAGGCCTTTGTAGCAAATGCGAGCGTTTTTTTTTTTGAGGAGTGTATTTTATATGTTCTCTATGAGAATTATATTGACTTATTTAATACTTTAACTGTTTTTTGTTGTATATTACAGTCACGCTTAACATCATTAAATATTTGTTACTAGAAAGAAACGAACGTCTCGTAATTTAAGTCTGGAATAAGTCACATGGTATAATAATAATAATAATACATTTTATTTGGTATAGCGCTTTTCAGTGTACTCAAATATGCTTTACAGGATGAAAAAAAAACAAAAATATTATTGTTATTGTAATGACAGTGTAATATAATGTATTATTGCAGTGGTCTGCTTTATGTTGCTGTCAACTTTATTAGCAATGAATACAAATGATGTTTGCACGCACTTCTATTACCTTGATAACATCCATCCATCCATTTCCTACCGCTTGTCCCTATTTGTGGTTGCGAGGGGGGGCGGGGGGTGTTGGAGCCTATCTCAGCTGCTTTCGGGCAGACATATCATGGAAATGAAATCAACTGATGTTTGTTATTACGAATACACTATTTGCACAATTGTAAGCGAGTAATGCTTATTCAGTCGGACTAAAATAAATATTTAATTAAATAAATGTTAAATATTAAAAATAGCTTTAATATACTGCACACAAAATGAATTTGCATCAATATTTTGTATGTAGTCGAAACATGAGGTACCCAAATATTGTAAATATTTGTTTACAATTATGAATTTGTATATATATATATATATATATATATATATATACTCATACATACATATATGTATGTATATATATATATACTCATACATACATACATATATGTATGTAGGTGTGGGAAAAAAATCACAAGAATACTTCATCTCTACAGATCTGTTTCATGAGGGGTTCCCTCAATCATCAGGAGATTTTAATGGAAGCATTCACATACAATGGTTTATATAGGGCACAGAGTGGGTGGGTACAAGCAGGCGTAGGGTGTGGTGATTGGCTCATGTGTTACCTAGGAGGTGTTTCCGTCTATGGCGGCATGTTGAAATGATTTCACTGCGCTTGTTGAGAGATGATAGATCTGGATGATATATAATAAACAGTTTCTCTTTTAAGCATAGGTTGCATCTTTTATTACCACTGTTGTAAGGTGTGCTGGATGCAAGAATTTGCCATGTTATTGAATATTCAACATTATTGTCTTTGAGGTTCCAAATGTGTCTGCTGAGTTCTGTAGAATTCTGCAAAGTCTGGTTTCTAAAGGAGGCCTTGTGATTATTCCATCTTGTTTTGAACGCTCCTTCGGTTAATCCTACGTACGTGTCGGATGTGTTAATGTCCTTGCGTATTACCTTTGCTTGGTAAACGACTGATGTCTGGAAGCACCTTCATATATGTATATATATATAAATATATATATATATATATGTATATATATTTATATATATACTCACTGGCACTTGTTCCACGTGCTTCGCTGCACTTCTGTTTGTTTTCTGTTGGGTTAAAAATGTTGCTTTTGCAGAAGAAAGTTAAAGTAGCAATGATTGTCACACACACACTAGGTGTGGTGAAATGTGTCCTCTGCATTTGACCCATCCCCTTGATCACCCCCTCAGAGGTGAGGGGAGCAGTGGGCAGCAGTGGTGCCGCGCCCGGGAATCATTTATGGTGATTTAACCCCCAATCACAACCCTTGATGCTGAGTGCCAAGCAGGGAGGTAATGGAGAACAAGGAGAGGATATTGCGTGTAAAAGTAAAGCCAACCGACCACAGCTCTGTAGTCCTGGTCACCGTTGACGTGAGGTGGGACTATTTTGGAGGTGCACGTCAAGGTTGGCTGGTAGGTTGGTAGTGGGAGGAGCCAGTTGGCGTCACTTGATGCTGCAGCACAATGACACTTTTATACGTGCAGACTGACTTCATGCAGTCATGACGGTATTAAAATCCCAGCAGGAGGTTTTCTATAAGTTGTTACTTTTTAATCCATAATTAATGTAAATGCAGAAAACAGGATCAATTACACAATTCATAATAATCAATAACTGATGATTATTCCATGTGTAGAAGAACATCACCACAAAGTGGTGTCAGTTCACTTGGAAAATATTATATTTGATAGACAAAACATATTTGACACATCTGAGCTGAAGTTTGTTTGTGTTGTCTTGCGGACGTCCAACAGATGAACGCTCGTCAAGAAGAACGTCCCCTTCAGCAGCAGGAGGATCCACAGCCCCCCCACATTAAAGAGGAAGAGGAGGAAGTGTGGATCAGTCAGGAGGGAGAGTGTCCTGTAGGGCAGGAGGAGGCTGATGTCAGCAAGTTTCCACTGACTGTTGTCTCTGTGAAGACTGAAGAGCATGAAGACAAAGCAGCTGAGTCCTCACAGCTTCATCACAGTCCAAGTAAGCACAACATCCACATATCATCTAATACAATGTTTGTGACACATGTCCATCCGGGGGACACATTTATCACTAAAGATGGAGATATGTTTGCTTTTTAACACCACCATTTAAAAATGAATGCTCATCAATCATCAACAGTGTAATTGCTGGGGTGTAACCATGTGACCTAGAGGCCGTCCTCCTTACCTCACCTGGTCAAATGAAGGCAAACATTCAATATGGCTACTGTTTATTTACCTTTAGCAGCACATATGTCAGCATATTTCAAAGGTTTAGTGGTGAAGATAAGAGCTGTATACCAAGTACCATTTTTTTTTTAGTACTGGTTCCTAAAGGCCTACTGAAACCCACTACTACCCACCACGCAGTCTGATAGTTTATATATCAATGATGAAATATTAACATTGCAACACATGCCGATACGGCCTTTTTAGTTTACTAAATTGCAATATTAAATTTCCCCGGAGTTTCGTCTTGAAAATGTCGTGTAATGATGACGTGTACGCAAGACGTCACGGGTTTATAGGAAGTATGAGCGCTGCACACACACACAGCTAAAAGTCGTCTGCTTTAACGACATAATTACACAGTATTTTAGAGATCTGTGTTGCTGAATCTTTTGCAATTTGTTCAGTTAATATTGGAGAAGTCAAAGTAGAAAGATGGAGTTGGGAAGTTCTAGCCTTTAGCCACACAAACACACGGTGATTCCTTGTTTAAAATTCCTGGAGGTGAAACTTTACTATGGATCACAGCGCGGTCAAGCGAACATGAATCACGACAGAATGTCAACCAGCAGGTTTCGGTGACAAAATTGTGGTTAAAAAGTCGTTTCTTACCGGAGAAAAGCTGAGCTTGTGCCTTCCATAAAGCTGCCGTCGAGTCCCCTGAGACATTGGCGTCAACACACCCGTGGACACACACCTCTGACTATCAGGTACTATTTAACTCACTAAAACACTAGCAACACAATAGAAAGATAAGGGATTTCCCAGACTTATCTCAGTAAATGTGTCTAAAAACATCGGAATCCGTCCAAATGCAATCGTGTTTTTTTTTTTTTCTAGTCCGTCGCTATCAATATCCTCAAACACAAATCTTTCATCCTCGCTCAAATTAATGGGGAAATTGTCGTTTTCTCGGTCCGAATAGCTGTTTTTGTTGGAGGCTCCCATTAAAAACAATGTGAGGACGTGAGGAGCCATCACACAGGTGACGTCATCGTCTGCGACTTCCGGTAAAGGCAGGGCTTTTCTGTTAGCGACCAAAAGTTGCGAACTTTATCGTGGATGTTCTCTACTAAATCCTTTCAGCAAAAATATGGCAATATCGTGAATGATCAAGTATGACACATAGAATGGACCTGTTATCCCCGTTTAAATAAGAAAATCTCATTTCTGTAGGCCTTTAGATCTAATCGTTGAATTTAGAGGACAACTGCACTTTTTGGGGGAATTTTTTCTATCCTTCACAATCATTATAAAATACATGACTATTGATATATATATTTTTAAATTCCATTCTAACTCATAAATGTAAATAAAAGTCCACTTGCAATGGAGCCAATGAGAGGTCCTCTATAACCATCCAAAAAGCGCCCACAATACTCCATTTGCATTTTGTGGCTTGAATACCAACCAAGTATTAGTGATGTTGTTATTATAAGTGGCCTCTCACCTGGGTAGTAGAAGGATGAGGACGTACTCTGACAAGTTATTATAAGTGGCCTCTCACCTGGGTAGTAGAAGGATGAGGACGTACTCTGACAAGTTATTATAAGTGGCCTCTCACCTGGGTAGTAGAAGGATGAGGACGTACTCTGACAAGTTATTATAAGTGGCCTCTCACCTGGGTAGTAGAAGGATGACGACGTACTCTGACAAGTTGATTCCCTTTGACAGCCAATTTAGGCCTGAAAAGAAGCTTGGCTTTACTCCCCATACCGTGCGGCATTTATGAGTCTTTCCTCATCCAAACGGGAATATAACAAGATTCTATCAGTCTGCGTCATGGTGACAGCAGACATTGTACAGTAAGTGATGTTTTATTATGTTTGTTGGCTCTCAGAAAGTCTGCAGTGAGTAATATTTAGTGATGTTGAAAAAAAAAGCACATGTAGTGATGCTTTTATGAAAGTAATGCGCTAATAAGCAAACATATGTAAATATTCCATCTTTTTAAAAATGTACGTGTTACTAAATGACATATATACTTACTGCATGTACATAAAACCTTAATGGAGGTGTTTGGATGCTTTTTGAGTTATTTTTAGGCAGAATAGTGCGACTCTAATAGCCTCTATTGTAAACAGATTTTGATCGCATTTATTACATTTTAAAATGCAAAAAAAATAAACATATGTGTTCTTGATAGGCAAAATAAATTACGAAAGTGTGGTTTCCTTTTAAATGAAGTGAAGTATATTTATTCAGCGCGTTTCTCTTGTGACTCTGAGCGCTTTACATAGTGAAACCCATGATCTAAGTTACATTTAAACCAGTGTGGGTGGCACTGGGAGCAGGTGGGTAAAGTACCTTGCTCAAGGACACAACGGCAGTGAGTAGAATCGAACCTGAAACTGTCGAGTTGCCTTAGAATGTATTAAATTCTATCAAAATCTCATAAAAATCGTAAATACATCCTAGAAATATCTCAATAATTCCATGAAGAATATTTTTATTTAGGAACATTCTAATGTAACGTGTTTCTATCTACACTTCCGTTAAAATGTAATAATCACTTATTCTTCTGTTTTGTTAAAATGTAATTATCACTTATTCTTCTGTTTTGTTAAAATGTAATTATCACTTATTCTTCTGTTTTGTTAAAATGTAATAATCACTTATTCTTCTGTTTTGTTAAAATGTAATAATCACTGTTTTTGTTGTTTGGTACTTTAGTTTTGGCTGATACTACAAATGTAGGTATCGATCCAGTACCAAATAGTTTCAGAAGCAGTATCGGTCATACCAATGCGGATACTGGTATTTAAAGTCATCAGGATAATTGAATGATTACATTTTTGTTGGCAATCATAATCAGACAAAAACACAGGATGCTGGTGTTAGAATATCAATGGAATATTTAAATATGGCTCTGAATTAAATCATTAGGCTTATGACCTTAAAGTCTTCTTTTTTACTGAGTTTGTAAACAACAAAAAACTCAACAAAATATATATAATACAAAATATCGATCAAACTGCTGTAATTACCTTATATTGATATTATGCTTGGTATTGTTATTGTTGATTTTTGTATGGATCGGTCCACATTTGTTTATTTTTAAGAGCTTTAGCAGGGTTTCTTTGTGACATTAAAAAGCATTAAAAGTCATTGAATGGACTTTGCCTAAATTAAAGCCTTAAATGGTATTAAAAATAATTAAATACAATGTCCAGAGGCATTAAAATATTCAGGCAATCGTAGTCCAGGACCGATATAAATGAAAATAAACCTAATAACTTAATTCTTGCCCTCATCAATATATTGCTATATCCAAGTGTGTCCTTCTTGGTCTGTGGATTTTAAACTGGACTAAGAGGTCTCACTTTGTTTATTCCACAGTAGACTTACATGAACAAAGTGGGCCTCTTGTCACTCATTCACAATCTTTGTTTCGACTACTTGCAATTCTCCTCCACATGATTTCCTGTGTGCAGTAGTGTTAGCGACACTCACTTTCATGTTGGAGATGGAAATAGTCATTTTAATACAACGCTGTAGTACAGACCTCCGTATAGCTGCCCAGGATATGCCTGTTTTATTATTCTTTAATTTTGGACCTTTTAGAATCAGAATGTTTTCATCCATTTGTGTCAAGAAGGTGAAATTAGGTCTGACAACCTTTTGACAAGTTGATTTCATGTCCATTAGGACTTTTCAAAGTGTAGAATACCATCCACCTTAAACAGAATATTTTACTGTGAAAGTAAACTGGATCATTTATTTTGTGTTTATGCATGACTTCCTGTCCCACACAAGCAGATTTTAGCTCAATTGAACCACTTTGTTGTGTCAATCACTAAATATAGAAGCCAGGCGGTGGAAACTGACACATTGACTTGAAAACAAAAAACGGAACAAGTCTGTCCCTATGGGGGCGCCGTTCCACATCCAATGGAAATCCCCAGTTTCACTTACATACGTTGCTTGGCGAGATCAATGACGAAACATTACTTCGGCTTCAAAGCACGAAGCAAAAGGAAATACATTTTCAACCCACAGCCCTCGCAGTGAGCAAACTCGACCACAAGATGGCATCATAGCTGAGACAACAATACAGAATACAGATTTACACTGTAAACAACTTCATCTTTTCTCCAAGCTTATACATCAGTAACTGACATTAACATCACAGGGGGCGCTGGAGCCTATCCCAGCTGCAGGCGCCTATCCCAGCTGCATTCAGCCAGATTGGAATTTATCGCAATTTAGATTTTAGGCCATATTGCCCACCCCTTGTAAAAAGTGGTCTTCTATTCCTGTGAATAATGTTGTAAAGAGCAATGTGTTTGTTTTCAGGCCAATTCATATAATAACTTGTTTTTTAAGTACATGTAAACTTACTGAATGCCTCATGTGACTGAGCAAATCTGGACATTTCTCAAGCATGTTTGTCATTGTGTGTCCTGCAGACGTCTGTGGAGAACAACGTCTGCCTGAAAAAAAGGAGTGTACCTTCAGGATGGTGAAGGAGGATCCATCAAAGAGGAAGACCAGACGCCACGGACCCTCTGGCGTCTCCTTTTCCTCTTTGACACAGACCCTTCCCTGTAAAAAGGAAGAGGAAGGCTCACTGATGCCCCACATTAAAGAGGAAGAGGAGGAACACGGCATCAGTCAGCCTAAATGGTTGGAGGAGTTCCCAGTGACTGGTGTCCCTGTGAAGAGTGAAGATGATGAGGTGAAAGGTGAAAGTGAGGAGAGGGGAGGGGGGGAGCCTCCAAGCAGCAGCTCAACACAACACATGACAACAGAAGCTGATGGAGACCACTGTGGAGGATCACAAGCAGACAAGCTCTTAGCTCCACTATCAGATAGTGAGGACACAACCTCACACTCTCCTGACACTGATGATGAAGACTCTAAAGATGATGCAACATGTCACACTGACAACATTCACTTCACATGTTCTCACTGTCACAAAACTTTTAAATACTGTCGTAACCTGAAGAGACACGTGAGAACACACACTGGAGAAACACCCTATGTTTGTTCAACCTGTGGTAAAGGTTTTGTTATAAGTAAACATTTGAAAGAACACATGAGAACACACACTGGTGAAAAACCTTTTCCTTGTTCAATCTGTGGCTCATCTTTTACAAGGAAGAGAAATTTGAAAGTACACATGAGAACACACACTGGTGAAAAACCTTTTGTCTGTTTAACATGTAGTAAAGGTTTTACACAAAGTAGCCATTTGAAAACACACATGAGAACACACACTGATGAAAAACCTTTTCCTTGTTCAATCTGTGGCTCATCTTTTACATGGAAGGGATATTTGAAAGTACACATGAGAACACACACTGGTGAAAAACCTTTTATATGTTCAACCTGTGGTAAAGGTTTTACTCACAGTCCAACTTTGAAAAGACACAAGAGAATACACACTGGTGAAAAACCTTTTTCCTGTTCAATCTGCAACAGAAGCTTTTGTCAAAGGTCACACCTTGTAAGACACATGAGAAGACACCCAGGAGAGAAAGTGTTGAGTTGCAGTGTGTGTGGTGAAAGATTGTCTTCTAAGTACCAGTGTAAGAAACACAAGTGTGCTGGTGAGAACTGCAGCAGCAAATGAAACTGCAGGATTTGACATAAACTGTCAAGACTTTAATTTTGACTTTCCAACAGGATAGGTCTTTATCGTCATTGCACAAGTACAACGAAACTTTGTTTTCAGCACAAACCTGCTCAAGATTAGACAAACAGTTTACAGGGTTACAGAACAAGAACGCTGATGGGTCGCCATAAGGCGCCCCTTAAATGATGGGACAAAGGTAAACGCTGGGGAAGGATGAGTAAAAAAATACAATCTAGACTGGGCTCCTAAGGGGGCCCAGTCTGGAGTGGGAAAAAACCTCCATAGCAAAGCACATATACATATCACAACATACATCTCGAGATATCTAGCAACAGAGGGAAGGTAGTTCAAGGTCATGTTGGTAGGCCACAGCTCTTCAGGTGCTGACCATCCATTCATCACCCCCATGGGATTTGCATTGAGGGTTTTGTTGTGGGGAAGGGGGGTGTATGTGTGGCGTATATTTTTTTGTGGATGTGTGTGTAAGCCCGCAGTGTGTCTCTGTTCCGCGGCCTTGATGTATTGTGCTGTCTCGTCCAAAGTCAACAACAACAGGTGTGTATCCATGAAAGACAAAAAGGGAGTTTGTTGTGTCTTCGCTGCGCTGTCCTTCGGGAGAGTCTCGAAGCCAGGGAAACAATCCAAGTTGGAATGATTTGTATGCGAGTGAAAATAAAATTTGCTTTTCACTCTAAAACTGTCTATGACTGGTCTTCAAAAACTGTGCGGTAAACATTCCGATGTAATCCACAGTTCTTCCCGCATCCTCCAATCATGTGTGGCAGCTTTGGGGTATTTTGAAGACTGCCAGCAACTTCCAATTTGTCGACAAACCAGAGCAACACTTACTCCAATCAGCAGATGTCCTGTTGTCATAATTCCGAATAGGTGGATATCTTCACGTCCTCGACAGAAAAGGGACGCCAAGCACGCGGCCCCCCTCCTTCTCCCAAGAGTCCGTCGTGTGTCCAGCAACAACCGCTTCATCACGACAGCAGGTTCCCCCAAACCCAAGATCTTGTCAATTTTGTTGAGGCCAGTTAAATAGTTCCAATGTTTAGATTTGGAGAGCAGTGCAAAAAGAGGCAACAAGAAAGTTTAGACAAGACAAAACAAAGAAGCAAGCAGGAGAGGAAAGGGGAGCGTCCACCCTCCATGAGTGGCAGAGAGAAAAACAACAAAAGCACATAAAACGTGTGACATTTACGTGCTTTTGTCAGGCAAGTACATGCATTAATATGAAACATTGTGTACTTTTATTAAAAATTGGACAGAACAATTTGATTGAAAAGGTGAGAGTGAACAGTACAGGACATGTTTTTAAATAAACATTGTATGTGTGTATATATTCATCATACAATATTAGACTTACGCATAATAGTGTTTTTCATAGGTGTTTGAAATATTGAAGTGTGACATACTTTTATTTCTAATTGTTAATAATCCCATAGATTATCACCTTTATATGATATACATATGTACTGGTTCACATCTGAAACATCTTCTGGACCACTTCAGGAAGCATATTATTTACTTTATACATCATTTGAACAGTTGTCTTTTATGCAATTTTAAAATGTGTAACATTATGAATCATTTGTTGGGTCTCTAATCCATTTTATCAATTATCTTTATTACTCTCTTTTGTATTATGATGATTGTGTTGTGATTGTTTTATATGTATTTAACCAGACCTTTCTGCAATTAAAAAGTGAGAAAAAATTACTGAAATGTTTGTGAAAGGATGGTTTTGTTTTTACAAACTTACATTTGTGGATAAAAAAAAAAAAAATCCCCATTATTGTTTTTTAAATAATGTTTACGTTTTCTTTTTTAACATCCCCAAAACAATATCAATATTAATCAAAGTTTGGAGTGTCAGGCAAAAGCTGACATTGTACATCATCCCACACAGATTTACTTTGCATACATTCATAAAATATACAGTTTATTGTGTTTCCCAATCACAGAACAAACAAGTGTTTTCTTCAATTGCAAAACAACATCCTAAAAATTATTTTAAATTGTCAGTTCCATCTTTTTTTTTTTCTTAAATAACTCATTTGCCTTTGGAAGAATGGAAACTTTGAAGCTATGAGTATTTTTTGGTTTCAGAAAAAAATACAGTAAAGAAGAAATAGTAAATAATTAAACACCATAAAATGCTAATGATTAACAAACAATGTGATAATGGTTTTGGATTTGTAGTTCAAATGACTAAAAAGCTATTGAGGATGGAAATGTTCTCTATGTCTGCCTGGAAATGGAGAAGGTGAATATCCATCTGTGTGAAGCTGCTTTGGAGCTTCTCATTCTGGGGACGCTTTGCCAAACAGTCGGTGTGGCAGAGATCAAAAAGTGCAAGCAGGATCATTGGAATAAGGAAAGAAAAGGTAGAGAGTATTACAAAGTCCAGAGGAGAGTAGGTGTCATGAGAGGAGGAATAGAAATAGGAAGGAAGAAGACATTATTACTAGAACTAGATGAGGACATACATATCTAAACAGTTGATTGACATTGATAGGAAACATAATACAGGACTGTTGTCATCAGATAGAAAGTGGAGGACATGTTTTAATACATTGTAGGAAATACAATAGAGAAAGGGAAATACTGGGAAATAAGTTAGAGAAAGAGAAGGTTAGGTTAGTAGTGGAAGATATTTTAGGATTGCGCTCAGAACACATTGGTTATTAAAGGCCTACTGAAATGAGATGTTCTTATTTAAACGGGGATAGCAGGTCCATTCTATGTGTCATACTTGATCATTTGGCCATATTGCCATATTTCTGCTGAAAGGATTTAGTAGAGAACATCCACGATAAAGTTCGCAACTTTTGGTCGCTAATAAAAAAGCCTTGCCTGTACCGGAAGTAGCAGACAATGTGCGCGTGACGTCACGGGTTGTGGAGCTCCTCACATCTGAACATTGTTTACAATCATGGCCACCAGCAGCAAGAGCGATTCGGACCGCGAAGGGACAATTTCCCCATTAATTGGAGGGAGGATGAAAGATTTGTGGATGAAGAAAGTGAGAATGTAGGACTAGAGGGCAGTGGGAGCAATTCACATAGGGAAGATGCTGTGAGAGGCGCCATGGCAGCCGTGGGGGTGGCAGCTACTACTCGACCACCTCCAACAAGGGATAGAGCCATACCGTTTTGACCCCGACGCAGACGGTGACGGTGAGGAGGACGCTGATGATATTGATGCTGGAGTAGCACACCACATAGATCGCCTTCAGAATACAGAATGGTAAAATGTTTTTTATTTATAGACTAGTTTTAGCTTGTAGCCTAGTCTTGCACTGTTATTGTTAGTGTTACAACTTACACTGCAGGCACAGGCCTATCTATGGACTAAGTATCTATCATTGACACAATGTCAAAACTAATTATCCATCCATCCATCTTCCTCTGCTTATCCGAGGCCAGGTCGTTGGGGCAGCAGCCTAAGCAGGGAAGTCCAGACTTCCCAACTTCCCAGCCACTTCGTCTAGCTCTTCCCGGGGGGTCCCGAGGCATTCCCAGGCCAGCCGGGAGACATTATTCCTATGGACCACAGCTCCATATACTGTACCGGCAATATTAAAAATATGCATGTGTAAAAAAAAAAAAAAGATGCCTGTAAATTAATAAGATCCACAACAAGACAATAATATTAATTTAGCACATGTATGCAGATTGCAGGAGTCAATGATATGAATTGATTTTTAAATACTTTCTTATATTATCTTATTCTGTAAAATGTACTGTGCTACATAGTAAATGACATTATATATCATAGAAATATTACATACATGGTCCGTAGATGTCAACAATATTTACGATTTACTGCAACAGTAAATGACAAATGAATAGAATGCATGACAATGTCTTTTGCATCTCAGAGAACAGTGAGTCACTGTGTATCCATGTCTGGATAATAACAGGTGCCATAATTTGCTATTAACTATTTTGTACTTCCAGGTGGAGACGATACACAGCATATGGACAGTTTGTCCACTTCTGCTGGGGATATCTGGGAAAGGAGATAAGGGTGGCACTACCAGCTTGTGTAGTACATAAGATCAGAAGAACATTTCCATGGATGGACTACACGGGGTTCCAAGACGTGCAGTGACTGCAACAGAATCCACATGGCCACTGTAGTTAACGCTTAGCGAAGCGACTCCTGTGCTGGGCGATGGCTTTCTCCTTGTCTGGCTTCTCCAGTTCATCGCAGAGGAAGGGAGGCACATCCACAGTGACGCTGACTGGTATTCTCTCGTCAGGGGTCTGTCTGCAGCCAGCAAAAACCTAACTGATCAAGTCGGCTACATAGCCTGCAAAATACAATTGTACATTTTCCTGCTCACAACATGATAAACTCATTGAGAGTGAAACCTGACAGTATTATTATCATGAAACAAAGTGTCGAGTGTTTACATGTTTTGTGTCCTCTACACTTACGGTATGTTGATTCTGTCGCCATGTTCTTGAACACATGGCCCCCTGCTTTATACTTCGGGTAGCGTACTGCATAGCGCTCAGCACCTGCTTTTGTAGTGGCTGTAGGGCGGCTGGAGTTTTCATTCCAGTGCAGCCCAGCAAGCAGGTTCCTAGGTGTGGGAACAGAATAATGTAATAATTAGCCATTGTGTACTTTACTCAGCAGGGAGAACAGATACATTTCAACGTGTGTGTTTATTGATTTCATATAATTATATGCAAAAGTACTAAAGTAAGGCACACATAGTGACTCTTAGATCAGTGTGGAAACATACCTGCACAGCATTCCCATGGATGAGAAGACATACATTTTCGGTGCAGACTGTAAAAGGTAAAAGACACTTTATTCAGCCATGCGTCCATACAATGTGTGTGTAAATGTATCATTTGTTTGTAAATTGGAATACAAATGTTTGTGTATTAAACTGTTTATCCAACCGTGTTCACTTCTTCTTTGTAGTCTCCATTATTAATTGAACAAATTGCAAAAGATTCAGCAACACAGATTTCCAGAATACTGTGTAATTATGTGATTAAAATCAATCAATGTTTATTTATATAGCCCCAAATCACAAATGTCTCAAAGGACTGTACAAATCATTACGACTACAACATCCTCGGAAGAACCCACAAAAGGGCAAGGAAAACTCACACCCAGTGGGCAGGGAGAATTCACATCCAGTGGGACGCCAGTGACAATGCTGCCTATGAGAAACCTTGGAGAGGACCTCAGATGTGGGCAACCCCCCCCCCCTCTAGGGGACCGAAAGCAATGGATGTCGAGCGGGTCTAACATGATACTGTGAAAGTTCAATCCATAGTGGCTCCAAGACAGCAGCGAGAGTCCCGTCCACAGGAAACCATCTGAAGCGGATCAGCAGCGTAGGGATGTCCCCAACCGATACAGGCGAGCAGTCCATCCTGGGTCCCGACGAGCGGTCCATCCTGGGTCTCGACTCTGGACAGCCAGTACTTCATCCATGGTCATCGGACCGGACCCCCTCCACAAGGGAGGGGGGGACATAGGAGAAAGAAAAGAAGCGGCAGATCAACTGGTCTAAAACGGCCGACTTTTAGCCGTGATCGGTGCTAGAAGAACATGTCCGCAACAACCGGTGACGTCACAAACACGCGTCATCATTCCGCGACATTTTCAACAGGATACTTGGCGGGAAATTTCAAATTGCAATTTAGTAGACTAAAACGGCCGTATTGGCATGTGTTGCAATGTTAATATTTCATCATTGATATTGTTAGGATTGTATATATCCACGCTCTTACTCAGTGACTGTGTTGTAGAGCTAGGATGTTGTAGCGCATGTTGTCCTCTTGAGGGCGCTCTGGTACTGTGTAGTGTTTAACACAGAAGCAGTTGTGTGTTCAACAGAAGAAGAGAATAAAAGTCTCCTCGGTGAGAGGACGTCGATGTTCAAGACTCGTTGAAAGTGTCGTTCATGTGCACGCATAAAGAACTCTGATAAGCTCAAACACCTTAACAGATATATAAGTGGCTTTCAGTAGGCCTTTTGTCAGGCTTGCCTCTGACAGTTTGACTATGTTTTAGTTTTTCCCTCTGCATTTGTCTTTGTTTCCTCTGTGTGTGTAGTGTTTCCTGTCCGCGCTCTTATTTTGTTGGTTTCCTGTCTTTCTCCCTGAGTGCTGTGTTCCCCCTCAGCTGCGGCTGATTGGCACCTGGCCACACCTGGTGTCAATCAGTCCGCACCTATCTAGACCTGTCTTCCCATCCAGTCACTGCTGGATTATTGTATTGCATGTCGCACTTGTCATTGCTACCTGTCGTGTCGTATCTTGTCGTGTCAATGCAGCGTTGCGGTAAGCTATGTTAAATAGCGGATTTTAGCTTACTGTCTTTTGTTACCTGCTTCCAGTTTGTTTTCTAAGTACAAGTACGACTTCTGTTTCCCATTCTAAAGTTCCTTTTTGTTTTGTAGCTCCCATGCTTGCTCTCTTAGTTTGTTATCTGCCCCACGTGCGTGCTTTTTGCTTGTACCCTTTGTTTGGTTTTGTTCTAGTATTTCATATTAAAACCATGTTTCCTTGTTCAATGCCTGCCTCCGTCTCTGCATCTTGGGGTTCGTCACCAACTAACTGTGACACCTTTAAGTTACCACACCAAATGATAGATAGATAGATATGATAGTGCTCCACTATTGTTTCTACTTGATGTATTTGTCATTTTTTTGCATGGATTATAGAAGTTTAGCACTTTATACCTGTCTTTATTATTCCATATTCCATAATCTTTTTCCACCTTTCTACAACTTCGTCATCTTCGTGCACTCTTTTCGCACTAGACTTTCCTTCATGACCTCCTCTCCCCTTCTTTCCTCTCTCCCCTCTAGTCCTATCCATGTCCATACCTTCCTCATACACCCCCTCACTATCCCCTTCCATCTCCATCCACTCACAAATCACTTTATGCACAACCGCCAAAAAGATTCACACTCTCTCTGTCAGCCACCGATCCTTGGTCTGCTTCCGATGGTGCGGAGGCTTGGAGGCGTGTGTGGACTAATGGAGGGGGTGTTTCCACCAGGCGAGTATGGAGGCGTATTTGCCGCCGGGCATGTAATATGCGCCTGCCTTGAATTACTGCCGGGTCAAACTCGCTTCGCAAAATTATTAGCGCATGCTTGGTATTACCGCCGGGTCGAATTTGTGACGTCATGAGTGACTGTCATCATTTTGAAAATGGCGGAGGCGTATTTCAAGAATTTGAAATCGCATAAAGGGAAGAAGATTAAGAGCTATTCAGTAGGATTTAAGGTCCAAGCTATTGAATACCGGTATGCTTAAAAAGAACAGTAAGCAGCTATGTTTTATTAATTATACCTTTGGAGCCGATAGACAGGCGGGGCATGCTAGTTCACGCTAGCTGTAGCCCTCCCCAAGATACCGGCGAGCGAGCGGAAGAGCGACCTGACAGAGGTTTTATTGAAAAGTAAACAAAGTCAAACTGCTCAAGCCATGTCCTTTCTTGGTGGTCCTGGGATAAAGAGATCACCCACGGAGCAGAACGAGAGGGAAGTCACCCACACCTGAGCTAACTGATAACAGCGGTCCGATAGCAGCTTCCTGAGATACTTTTTAAAGCTGAAGAAAGATAAGGAATACTTCTATAAACAAGCCATTAATGCCCCTGATCAGAAGGAGCTGGCATGGATCTCATTTACAAGCAAAGGTAAGACCACCTTTCTTTTATTTTTTATTTACCGGCAGCCTTTACAACCAGGCAAAATCCCATTGAGATCAAAGATTTCTTTTCCACGGGAGACCTGGTCAAGAGGGCAGCAGCAAGGTTGCATTAAAAACACTGAACAACACATAAAATATCACATTTACAACATTAAAAGTTGCTCATATGACACATGTGCATACAGACTAGGTAGACTGCAATCCTTTCACAGAAGCTTTAAACTCATTTCATGTAACACGGGTTTTAAGTTGAATATTCCATTGTAGGTTATTCCAAGCCTTCGGTGCTGAAAATAATAACCATAGTAACGTTTTTTTTTTTTTTATTAAATGTGCTTTTCATGATAGTATCTTACATCACACTCAATGTTTTACTGCATGCCATTGGTAAGCGCAGAGGTGAGGTTTTAAAATTATTAGCACCTGCTTACTTTTACCGCATGCCTTGAATAAGCGCAGGTGTGAGAAGAGAATTTAAATTAATTAGCGCCCCGGCGGCAATTCAAGGAAATACAGTATATTAAAATGAGAAAGAAATCCATCTTTGAACAGCAAAGGTACATAGGTCATTTGGTCACTGATGCACTTATTGACTGATAAAAATATTTTAATATTTGAAGATTTCATTAAGTACGACCTGCAAATAAAAAATATTACAAATTTAAAAAAGGTTTTCATTCAAAATATTCTAGTTACTGCATATTTTTTAATTCCTTACTATTTGTTCTTTATTATTATTTTGTCTGGAACAAAAATATATTCATAACTTAAAAGTTTCCATTCTTTCTAAGGCAAAATAATCTTTAGGATGTTGTTTTGCAATTGAAGACAACACTTGTTGGTTCTGTGAAAGGGAAACACAATAAACAGTTTATTTTAAGAATGTATGCAAAGTAAATCTCTGTGGGATGATGTACAATATTGGCTTTTGCCTGACACTCCAAACTTTGACTGATATTTATGTTGTTTTGGGGATGATGAAAAAGAAAAAAAAAACATTAAAATAATGTTTAAAGGCCTACTGAAAGCCACTACTAGCGACCGCACAGTCTGATAGTTTATATATCAATGATGAAATATTAACATTGCAACACATGCCAATACGGCCTTTTTAGTTTACTAAATTGCAATTTTAAATTTCCTGCGAGATTCTTTTTGAAAACGTCGCGGAATGATGACGCGTACGATGACGTCACGGACTGTAAGGAAATATTAGCGCTGCACCACTAGCGGCTAAAAGTCGTCCGCTTTAACCGCATAATTACACAGTATTTTGGACATCTGTGTAGCTGAATCTTTTGCAATTTGTTCATTTAATAATGGAGACTATAAAGAAGAATGCTGTTGGTGGAAAGCGGTGGATTGCAGCTGCCTTTAGCACCGAGACCCAGGCTCTGTTTCTTTGTTTGTTGTGAAAGCAGAGCAGTCAAGCTAACATGTTTTCTCTACGTCAACCAGCATGTTTTTGGATGGGGAAATTGTGATATATATCTTACCGGAGACATCAGTGGGTTATTTGTCGTCCTGCAGCAGCTGTAAAAAAAGGCAGCTGTGATCTTGGCTCCTTGGCTTCTCTCTGAGACACTGCGTGTTCACCGCAGCCATCCGACCTCGAGGTACGTCTTTACAATCTTTAAAATCTCACTAAAACACTATTAAAACAATAAGCAGATAAGGGATCTTCCAGAATAATCCTAGTAAATGTGTCTAATCACATCTGATACGCTCACACTGCCGTCGCCTTTTTTTTTTTCCTAGTCCTTCACTATCAATATCCTAATTCACAAATCTTTCATCCTCACTCAAATTAATGGGGAAATTGTCGCTTTCTCGGTCCGAATTGCTCTTACTGCTGGTGGCTCCCATTAAAAAAAATGTGAATATGTGTGGAGCCCTGTAACTTGTGACGTCACGCACACATACTTCCGGTAAAAGCAGGGCTTTTCTGTTAGCGACCAAAAGTTGCAAACTTTATCGTCGATGTTCCTTAAAGGCCTACTGAAATGAGATTTTGTTATTCAAACGGGGATAGCAGGTCCATTCTATGTGAAGTTTGCAACTTTCGGTGCTAAGAGAAAAGCCCTGCCTTTACCGGAAGTCGCAGACGATGACGTCACATGTTGATGGCTCCTCACATATTCACATTGTTTTTCGTGGGAGCCTCCAACAAAAACAGCTATTCGGACCGAGAAAACGAGAATTTCCCCATTAATTTGAGCGAGGATGAAAGATTCGTGTTTGAGGATATTGATAGCGACGGACTAGAAAAAAAAAAACGTGATTGCATTGGGACGGATTCAGATGTTTTTAGACACATTTACTAGGATAATTCTGGGAAATCCCTTATCTTTCTATTGTGTTGCTAGTGTTTTAGTGAGTTTAATATTACCTGATAGTCGGAGGTGTGTGTCCACGGGTGTGTTGACGCGCAGTGTCTCAGCGAAGTCGACGGCAGCTTTATGGGCGGCACAAGCTCAGCTGATATCCGGTAAGAAGTGACTTTTTACCACAATTTTCTCACCGAAACCTGCTGGTTGACATTCGGTTGGGATCCATGTTCGATGTATCCATAGTAAAGCTTCACCCCAGGGAATTTTAAACAAGGAATCACCGTGTGTTTGTGTGGCTAAAGGCTAAAGCTTCCCAACTCCATCTTTCTACTTTGACTTCTCCAATATTAATTGAACAAATTGCAAAAGATTCAGCAACACAGATCTCCAAAATACTGTGTAATTATGCTGTTGAAGCAGACGACTTTTAGCTGTGTGTGTGTGCAGCACTCATATTCCTTAACAGCCCGTGATGTCAAGCGTACACATAATCATTACGCCTCTTTTTCAAGAAAAAACGAGGGAAATGTAAAATTGCAATTTAGTAAACTAAAGCGGCCGTATTGGCATGTGTTGCAATGTTAATATTTCATCATTGATATATAAACTATCAGACTGCGTGGTGGCTAGTAGTGGGTTTTAGTAGGCCTTTAAAACACAATACTGGATTTATTTGATATATCCACAAATGTAAGTTTGTAAAAACAAAACCATCCTTTCACATAGAAAAAAAAAATCTGCCATTTTCTCTCACTTTTATACTGCATAAAGGTCTGGAGACATACATATAAAAAAATCACAACACAATCATCATAATACAGAGTAATAAAAATAATGAATAAAATAGATTAAAAAGACCCAACAAATATTTTAAAAAGTCACAAATTTTAAAACTATTCAACTGTTCAAATGATGTATAAAGTAAATCATAATAATATGCTTCCTGAAGTGGTCCAGAAGATGTTTCAGATGTGAACCAGTACATAAGTATATCATCAATAGGGGCTAATCTATGGGATTATTAACAATTAGAAATAAAATATGTAATACAATATTTCATTTGAATAACTCTAAAATTGTTTGATGAGAATATATATTTATACTGTATATATATGTATATATATATATATGTGAATTAGTGAATTATATATTTATATAGCGCTTTTTCTCAAGTGACACAAAGCACTTTACATAGTGAAACCCAATATCTAAATTACATTTAAAGCAGTGTGGGTGGCACTGGGAGCAGGTGGGTAAAGTGTCTTGCCCAAGGACACAACGGCAGTAACTAGGATGACACAAGCGGGAATCGAACCTGCAACCCTCAAGTTGCTGGCACGGCCGCTCTACCAACCGAGCTATGCCGCCCCACATATATATATATATATGTGTGTGTGTGTGTATACATACAAAAAATTTTTATTGCATGGAAAATATTTACTGTACTCTCACCTTTTTACTCAAATTGTTCTCACCATTTTTTAATAGAAGTACACAATATTGCATATTAAAGCATGTACCTGACTGAAAAAAGCACTAATATTAAATATCTAATCTATAAATGTAGAAGCATATTAAACAGATTGTTAGACAAACAACAATGTCACACATGTTATATGTGCTGATGTTGTTAGAAAGTCCAAATGAAAGTCTGGACAGTTTATTTCAAATCCTGCAGTTTCATTTGCTGCTGCTTTTCTCACCAGCACACTTGTGTTTCTTACACTGGTACTTAGAAGACAATCTTTCACCACACACACTGCAACTCAACACATTCTCTCCTGGGTGTCTTCTCATGTGTGCTACAAGGCTTGATCGGTCACAAAAGCTTCTGTTGCAGATTGAACAGGAATGTCATTTTTCACAAGTGTGTGTTCTAGTGTGTCTTTTCAAGTGTGTGTTCTAGTGTGTCTTTTCAAACACTGACTTTGTGTAAAACCTTTACCACAGGTTGAACAGGAAAAAGGTTTTTCGCCAGTATGTGTTCTCATGTGCACTTTCAAATGTTGACTTTGTGTAAAACCTTTACCACAGGTTGAACAGGAAAAAGGTTTTTCACCAGTGTGTGTTCTCATGTGCACTTTCAAATGTTGACTTAGTGTAAAACCTTTACCACAGGTTGAACAGGAAAAAGGTTTTTCACCAGTGTGTATTCTCATATGTAATTTCAAACATAGACTTTGTGTAAAGCCTTTACCACAGATTGAACAAGAAAAAGGTTTTTCTCCAGTGTGTGTTCTCAGGTGTACTTTCAAATTGTTACTTTGTGCAAAACCTTTACCACAGATTGAACAGACAAAAGGTTTTTCACCATTGTGTGTTCTCATGTGTACTTTCAAATCATGACTTAGAACAAAACCTTTACCACATTCTGAGCAAGAAAAAGGTTTTTCTCCAGTATGTGTTCTCATGTGCACTTTCAAATTGTTACTTTGTGCAAAACCTTTACCACAGATTGAACAGACAAAAGGTTTTTCACCATTGTGTGTTCTCATGTGTACTTTCAAATCATTACTTTGAAAAAAACCTTTACCACATTCTGAGCAAGAAAAAGGGTTTTCTCCAGTGTGTGTTTTCATGTGTACTTTCAAACATTGACTTTGTTCAGAACCTTTACCACAGAATGAACAAGAAAAAGTTTTTTCTCCAGTGTGTGTTCTAATGTGTACTTTCAAATTGTTACTTTGTGCAAAACCTTTACCACAGATTGAACAGACAAACGGTTTTTCACCAGTGTGTGTTCTCATGTGTACTTTCAAATCATGACTTAGAACAAAACATTTACCACATTCTGAGCAAGAAAAAGGTTTTTCTCCAGTGTGTGTTCTCATGTGTACTTTCAAATTTGAACGCAGTACAAAACCTTTACCACATTCTGAGCAAGAAAAAGGTTTTTCTCCAGTGTGTGTTCTAATGTGTGCTTTCAGATGACTACGGTATTTAAAAGTTTTGTGACAGTGAGAACATGTGAAGTGTTTGTTGTCAGTGTGACATGTGTTATCATCTTTAGAGTCTTCATCATCAGTGTCAGGAGAGTGTGAGGTTGTGTCCTCACTATCTGATAGTGGAGCTAAGAGCTTGTCTGCTTGTGATCCTCCACAGTGGTCTCCATCAGCTTCTGTTGTCATGTGTTGTGTTGAGCTGCTGCTTGGAGGCTCCCCCCCTCCCCTCTCCTCACTTTCACCTTTCACCTCATCATCTTCACTCTTCACAGGGACACCAGTCACTGGGAACTCCTCCAACCATTTAGGCTGACTGATGCCGTGTTCCTCCTCTTCCTCTTTAATGTGCGGCATCAGTGAGCCTTCCTCTTCCTTTTTACAGGGAAGGGTCTGTGTCAAAGAGGAAAAACGGACACCAGAGGGTCCGTGGCGCCTGGTCTTCCTTTTTGATGGATCCTCCTTCACCATCCTGAAGCTACTCTCCTGTTTTTCAGGCAGAAGTTGTTCTTCACCGACATCTGCAGGACACAAAATGACAAAAATGCTTGAAAAATGTCCAGATTTGCTCAGTCACATGAGGCATTCAGTAAGTTTACATGTACTTAAAAAAAACAAGTTATTATATGAATTGGCCTGAAAACAAACACACTGCTCTTTTCAACATTTAAGTCGCAGCGGCTCATGGCTCTCCTCTTCAGTGCTATTCTTTATTGTTTTTCTACTTCTTTTTTTACCTGTGCTTTCACTATCGGTTCCGCGTACACTCAGTACACCCGCTAGACACTTTTGGATATCGGCGTCCAATACCAGATATCGGTCTGCGGAGACTTTCACTACACACACAACATCCCAGAAGACATAGCGAGATCGCCGGGCTCTCCGTGGATTGTTATGGGGTCTAGGAGGCGGCGCAGTGGGAGAAGGGAGAGGAAGCAGAAAGGAGGCTGTAGGGCCGGTGTTATGCTACGGCTAAAGAAACAACCAGACAAGCCACCACTACTGAGCCTGTTTCTCTGCAATGCCAGATCCCTGGTGCATAAAACGGACGGCCTGGAATTACAACTCGCTGGAAATCGCTATGTTCGTGACTGCTGTGTTTTGGTCATCACTGAAATGTGGCTTCACCCGAGGATCCCTGATGCTAACAGGCCGCACTTTTGCTCCGCAGAGGAGGGGGTCTCTGTGTTTAATTGCATGATAACTGCTGTAACAACGGGACAATCATACACCAACACTGTTCCCCAGACCTCGAGTACAGGTCTGTAAGATGCCCGCCTTTTTTTCTACAGAGAGAGTTAACTGTAGTGATCGTCACGGCTGTTTACATCCCACCTGACGCCAACGTGAACACAGCGCTCTCTCTCCTGCTGAACACCGTAGTTCAGGGGTCTCAAACATGCAGCACGCGGGCCAAAAGCGCCCCGCGAGACGTTATTTTGCGGTCCGCACTTTGATATAATAATTTAATGTTGGTGCGGCCCAGCGTCATACTTGCCAACGTTCTCCATTTTCCAGGGAGTCCCCCGAATTTCAGGGCATTTATTCTCTCGAAATCCTTGCCGATTTTTACCCAATCTACAATATTCAGTGAGTGCCACACTGGCACTGCCTTTAGTGCCGATTACATCCTGTAGTGACAGCGTGCAAGCCCAGTTACATGTTGCATCTGGCTGTGCAGCACGCACGCATGTCAATGCAAGACATATTTGATTAACAGGTACATAGGTCACACTGAGTGGCCATAAACATTTTTTAACACTGGTACAAATATGTGCCAGACTGTGAACCCACACCTAACAAGAATGACAAACACAATTCAGGAGAACATCCGCACCGTAATACAACCTAAACACAGACCAAATACCCAGAATCCCATGCAGCCCTTACTATTCCGGGCTACAATATACAAACCCCCGCTACCACCAACCCCCCACACCCCCACCCTCCCTACTTGCGTCAGTTGAGGAGGCGTGTACCTCTTATGTCAACCAGGACTGCAGTAATGTAAGCTTGACTAACGTTACCTAAGCATAGGCAGTGGCTAACGGTAACGTTAACGTTAGCTTTTTTGTATGTATGATAACGTTAACGGTATCTTGTAGCCTACACCACTACAGAGTTTGCAGGTCTGTCTAATAAACTAGCGCTTGCAAGATGTGAATTAAGATAATGTTAACGTTATCCTATTTTAGGTGATGACATTCATGAAAGCAGGAGTGACCAGGGCAGTGTTAGCTCTGTAGCACAGAGCGTTAACCATTTTCCATGGTGAGGTATAACCATTTACCATGGCGAGGTATAACCATTTACCATGGCGAGGTATAACCATTTACCATGGCGAGGTATAACCATTTACCATGGCGAGGTATAACCATTTACCATGGCGAGGTATAACCATTTACCATGGCGAGGTATAACCATTTACCATGGCGAGGTATAACCATTTACCATGGCGAGGTATAACCATTTACCATGGCGAGGTATAACCATTTACCATGGCGAGGTATAACGCAGAGCGCAGCAAGATGAGTGAGGAGAATAACAACATTGCACGCAAGCTAACAAGAATGGTGGTGAAAAATCGCCTCCCCTTCAACTTTAACACAGAAAAAAACAAGTAGGTTAATAATTGTATTTTGCTGACATGTGATGAACCAAAAAGTAAACATCATTGCTCTGAGATTTGTTTCAAATGTAAAGTGCTGTACAATACAAATGAATGCAGGATTTTCCTTGCATGTACTTTTCTTAGGTGGCCCAATTAAAGGGGCACTAACAGTCAATATTTATCGATTTTATTTATTTTTTTTAATTAAAAGTGAGCTTTTGTCAAACCAAGTATTGTGTGTTTTTTTCCATATACAACAACCTATCTCGATTCGATGAGAATCGTTACGATAAGAGGATTCGATAATGGCGTAAAAATTGATAATTTCTTAACAAACATCATGCCTATCTATGAACATGAAGTGATGAAGCCTACTTGGATGAGAGGACAAAGGTCTTGTAAGAGAAAGTGAAGAGTCCAGTTGTGATGGATTGAATGCCATCCATCTTCTTCCGCTTATCCGAGGTCGGGTCGCGGGGGTAACAGCCTAAGCAGGGAAACCCAGACTTCCCTTTCCCCAGCCACTTCGTCTAGCTCTTCCCGGGGGATTCCGAGGCGTTCCCAGGCCAGCCGGGAGACATAGTCTTCCCAACGTGTCCTGGGTCTTCCCCGTGGCCTCCTACCGGTTGGACGTGCCCTGAGATTGAATGCCCTGAAAATAAAATGATATGTGGATGTTGTGCTTACTTGGACTGTGATGAAGCTGTGAGGACTCAGCTGCTTTGTCTTCATGCTCTTCAGTCTTCACAGAGACAACAGTCAGTGGAAACTTGCTGACATCAGCCTCCTCCTGTCCTACAGGACACTCTCCCTCTTGACTGATCCACACTTCCTCCTCTTCCTCTTTAATGTGGGGCGGCTGTGGATCCTCCTCTTCCTCTTTAATGTGGCGGGACTGTGGACCCTCCTCTTCCTCTTTAATGTGAGGGGGCTGCTGGACGTCTGTTGGGTAAATAAGTAAATAAGATAAAGAGAGAATAGAAATAGTTTTGTACTGAGACTGTTAACACAATGACATTATTTGTGTTCTTCCATGTTGTGGAGGTCTGCTGCTTCCGGGTTCTCGGGACCACCAAGGACTGACATGACAAGCTTCCAAGTTCGACAATATTTATTTTCTTCAATAATAGTTTCTGCTTTACAGCAATTGTGTCTCACTTCCCAATGTCACTCTCTGTCTTTCGGCATTGTCGTCTGTCCAACTCTCTCCCCCGCCGCCTCCCGCTTGCGGCCTTTTAACAGAACGACAGGTGATTAAATGAACAATTTCAGCTGTGTCATCCACTCACCTGTCGCCAACCTCGAAGCCGGCCCTGCCACACCCCGCTTGCCCGCAGGCCACGCCCACCACATACCTCCACCACCACGGCCATCTGTGCACACTCTGAAGTTGTAGGGTTGCAACGCCAGACACCAACGGGTGATCGGCGCGTTAGTATCCTTCATGCGGTGGAGCCACTGAAGGGGTTTGTGGTCCGAGCAGAGGCTGAATGAGCGCCCCAGGAGGTAGTATCGGAGGGCCCCGACCGCCCATCGAATGGCGAGGCACTCCCTCTCCACTGTGCTGTACCTCGCCTCCCTTTCAGATAGCTTTCGGCTGATGTAAAGGATGGGTCGGTCGACGCCCTCCACCTGCTGGGACAAAACAGCTCCCAGTCCTCTGTCCGATGCGTCCGCCTGCAGACAAAACGGGAGAGAAAAATCAGGCATGTGCAGGACTGGCTCCTCGCAGAGGGCCTTCTTAACCCTCTCAAACGCCTGCTGGCACTGCTCCGTCCACTGGACCAGATCTGGGGCACCCTTTCGGGTGAGGACAGTTATTGGGCTGGTCAGGTCCGCAAACCGGGGGATAAACCTCCGGTAGTACCCCGCCAGACCCAAAAACTGCCTCACCTCTTTTTTCGTCTTGGGGGTTGGGCAGGCCGCGATCGCCGCTGTTTTATCTACCTGCGGCCGCACCCGCCCTCCTCCCAAGTGGTACCCCAAATACCGTACTTCCCTCCGGCAACTGCACACTTCGCCGGGTTGGCGGTGAGCCCCGCCTGCCTCAGGGACTCGAGCACTGCCCCCACCCGCTGCATGTGTTGTTCCCAGCCGCTACTCTGGATGATGACATCATCCAGGTAGGCGGCCGCGTATGCAGCGTGGGGTCGCAGCACCCGGTCCATGAGGCGCTGGAACGTGGCAGGCGCACCGAACAAGCCAAACGGGAGTGTGACAAATTGGTACAAACCTTCCGGAGTGGAAAAGGCCATTTTTTCCTTGGACTCTGGTGACAAGGGAATCTGCCAGTAGCCCTTGGTCAAATCCAGTGTCGTGAAAAAACGAGCAGTGCCCAGCCGATCTAGGAGCTCGTCGACCCGGGGCATTGGGGACGCATCAAATCGTGACACTTCATTCACCTTGCGGTAATCCACACAGAACCGTACAGACCCATCTTTCTTCCCTACAAGAACAATGGGGCTACACCACGCACTGTGGGATTCTTCTATTACTCCTAACTCCAGCATGGATTTTAATTCCTCCCGAACTATTTTACGTTTGTGTTCAGGGAGCTTGTATGGCCGAGAGCGCACCGTAATCACCGGGCTGGTCTCGATATGATGCTGGATGAGATTCGTGCGGCCGGGCCGAGGGGAGAACACGTCAGAGAAGCGCTGCTGCAGTTTAGCAACATCCGCCTTCTGCGCTAACGTGAGCTGGTTATCACAGGGGGGAGGAGAGGGAGGGACAGAGCGCGGGATCTCTAATCCCAACTCCTCCTCCTTTCTCACTACCGTTACCATGGAGACAGGCTGCGCCTCCCTCCATGCCTTCAACAGGTTAAGATGGTAGATTTGCATGTCTCCGCTCCGGTCCGAGCGTCGAACCTCGTAATCCACATCACCCACTTGCCGCGTGACCTCAAAGGGTCCTCGCCACTTTGCAAGTAATTTTGAGCTGGATGTTGGGAGTAATACAAGGACTTTTTCTCCCGGTGAAAATTTTCTTAGCTTGGTTCCCTTGTTGTACGTGCGCTGTTGTCGTTCCTGGGCACGGAACAAATTCTCACGTGATAATTGCGCCACCGTGTGGAGTTTTGCTCGCATGTCCAGAACGTACTGCACTTCATTTTTGCTGGAGCTTGGACTTTCCTCCCAACTTTCTTTAATTACGTCCAACACCCCGCGTGGTTTTCTGCCGTATAACAACTCAAAAGGCGTAAAGCAAGTGGAGGATTGGGGTACCTCCCGCATCGCAAACGTGAGGGGATCAAGCCATTTATCCCAATTTGGTTTGTCCTTGTGCATAAACTTACGGATCATGGTTTTTAGCCTTTTGTTTAGTCGCTCCACCAGCTCATCCGTTTGTGGATGGTACACGCTGGTGCGGATCGCTTTAATTCCCA
>NC_084638.1:32259294-32339294 GCF_033978795.1 Nerophis ophidion | reverse complement strand
AAATAAATTCATTTATTTTTTTTACTTTGCTTCTTATAACTTTCTGAAAGACGATTTTAGAGAAAAAATACAACCTTAAAAATGATTTTAGGATTTTTAAACACATATACCTTTTAAATTCTTTCCTGAAAATTGAAATCAATGTTCAAATAAATGTATTATTTTTTATTGTAAATAATAATAAATACATTTTAATTTAATTCTCCATTTTAGCTTCTGTTTTTTACAAGGAAAAATATTTGTGAAATATTTCTTCAAACTTATTATGATTGAAATTCCCCAAAAATTATTCTGGCAAATCTAGAAAATCTGTAGAATCCAATTTAAATCTTATTTCAAAGTCTTGAATTTCTTTTTTAAAAATGTTGTTCTGGAAAATCTAGAAGAAATAATGATTTGTCTTTGTTAGAAATATAGCTTGACAGGGAAGGTTTTTTCCCATTTAAATTCATTAAAAGCAGATGTTGTATTCTTACAAGAAACACATCTCTGTAAAGACAACCAACACAAACTTCAAACAAGCTGGATATCTCAGGTTTATCACGCACCCTTTACTTCACAAGCTAGAGGTGGAGCTATTTTATTTCATAAAAATGTGCCTTTCATACTTACATCAAAAATAATTGACCCTAATGGAAGATTTATTTTATTGAATGGTCATATTACATCCTAGCCAGTAACTTTTTGGAATATCTATGGACCAAACACTGATGACTCAAACTTTTATCATGGAGTCTTTGGTCTACTTCCTGATGATAGCTCCTCTCATATCTACATTGGTGGTGATTTTAACTGCCTTTTGGACCCCACTTTAGATAGATTGTCAACTAAATCTCATGTCATTGCTAACTCAACTAAAACTATTAATAATCTTATGAGATCAAGAAATATCATAGACATATGGAGAGTAAAACACCCTAATAAAAGGGAGTATTCATTTTACTCCGCTGTACACAATTCCTACACGAGAATTGATGACTTTTTAGTGGAAGCCTCTGCCCTCTCCAATGTCAGTAATCCTGAGTACCATAGTAGAATCATCTCAGATCACAGTCCTGGGAGTTTGCAGATTCAAATTGATCTCCTTAAAATCAAACAAAAATGGAGATTTAATCCACAACTATTATTATCTGAAGATTTTAAAGAGTATATAAACAAGATTATCCAAGATTTTATTGAGGTGAATGATAACGGAGAGGTCTCAGACTCCACATTGTGGGAAGCTCTTAAAGCTACTGTGAGAGGATATATCATTTCATTTGAAATCTCAAAACAAAGAGAAACAAGAAAAAGGCAGAGAGAATTAGAAAAAGAAATGGAAAAAATTCATATAAATTCTCTTTTGCAGTCTGATTACAATAAGATGCTGGAACTGAAAAATGAATACAACTCTCTTCTTCTTCATGGGGAAGTATCTAAACTCCTGCTGAAAAATAAACAAAAACATTTTGAAATATCCGATAAACCACAAAAACTTCTATCTAGACAGCTCAAAGGAGATCAAGCCAAAGCTGCTATTCACAAAATATGCTCAAAAACAGGTGAAACATGTACAGATCTAAAGGATATCAATAATGTCTTCAAAGACTTTTATTCAGAATGATATCAATCTAATTCAGCTATATCGGTTAATGATTTCAATGATTTTTTTACCACATTAAACTTACCTCAACTGAGTCCAAATCATCAGAATTCTTTAGACAACACTATTTCAACTGAAGAACTGCAAAAAGCACTGAAATCTTTCTCCTTGAATAAAAGCCCTGGTCCAGATGGATTTGGTGCGGAGTTTTATCAAGCTTTCAGTGAAATACTATCCCCTATAATACTTAGAATGTTAAATGATTCTTTTGTGAACAACAAACTTCCAAGTTCTTTGTATGAAGCCCATATATGTATAATACCAAAAAAGGGAAAGAATCCACTTGATCCAGCCAATTATAGACCTATCTCCCTGCTCAATTTAGACCATAAGATTCTAACTAAGGTACTCGCAACCACATAACAGAAATGATTCATCCAGATCAGGTGGGTTTCATCCCGGACAGACCTTCTTTTGGCAATGTACGGAGATTACTGAACGTATTGTACTCTGACTGCACAGGAAACAAAAAGGCTGCCGTCCTGACTCTGGATGCTCATAAAGCTTTTGATTCAATTGAGTGGGCTTATCTTTTTCATGTTCCCAAATTATTTGGATTGGGAGAACATTTCATAAAATGGGTTCAAATCATTTATTCTGCACCAAAATCATATGTCATAACTAATAATGTAATATGGGATAGTTTTGAATTACACCGCGGAGTGAGACAGGGTGACTGCCTTTCGCCCTTACTCTTCAATTTGGCCCTCGAACCACTGGCTATTGGTTTAAGAATGAAGTCTAATATTAAAGGATTTTCAGTGGGCTCATTAGAGAGTCTCATCTCACTTTATGCAGATGATGTACTTGTTACACTTACTGAGCCAGAAGTTGCACTACCACTTCTTTTAGAATATGTAGAATATCTGGTTATAAAATAAACTGGTCCAAAAGTGAGCTTATGTTCCTAGGAGATCATGTTGAGATCAGTCAAAATCCAGTTAAAGTCGCAGAAAATTACATATCCTATCTTGGCTTAAAAATATCTCCAAATGATGAATCATTACTAAAGTTGAACTTTATTGAAGCCTTTGAGAGACTGAAAGTGTGTATTGAGTATTGGAAGACCCTACCTCTCTCTATGTTAGGCAAGGTGAATGCTATCAAAATGATCACCTTGCCAAAATGTATTTCTCTTTTTCAAAATTGACCAATTGTAATTCCTGTAGATTTTTTCCAAAAACTTGAATCTTTAGTTCTAGATTTTGTGTGGGGATGTAAAAAACGCAGAATATCCAAAAAGCACTTATTTAGATCTACAGAGGAAGGGGGACTGGATCTTCCAATGTTCAAAAATTATTATTGGGCATCAAATCTGAACGCATTGACCTATTGGAAGATGGGGTCCCCAAATAATGAATCTCTTAATTCTGCTCCCTTATGGCTGAAATTGGAACTGCAGTCATTAGTGAAACCTTATACATCATTGCTATCGCTACTTTTGACTAAACCAGTCTCTTCAATTAAATCAATACGTCATAGTGTTGTAGTACGAAATTCTATCAAAATTCTTTCTCAAATTAAAAAACAATTGAATATTTCCAATGTGACTATGTATTCACCAATATATCACAATCATGCATTTATTCCATCGATAACAGATACAACATTTTTTGACTGGTACTCAAATGGAATTAAATGCATCAAAGACATTTATGTCGAGGAAAGTCTTGTGTCATTTGAGCAATTGCGAATCAAATTGAATTTGTCCCAATTCAGTTGGTTTTGCTATTTGCAGGTAAAAACATTTATCAAAGAAAATATTTCAAAGTCTCAGCTGGTAAATGAAAAACATCCTCTTTTAGAAGTATTAAATTTACCACCCACAAGTAAAAAGTCTATGGCTAAATTTGTCAGCTGCTTCATTATGTCCATGACATCAGCAGACAGTGTTCAAAGAGCATGGGAACAGGAACTAAGAACAACAATACCCAATCAGCAATGGGAACAGACACTCTCTCAAATTCACAAGTGCTCAATTAACAGCAGACATAGGCTCATACAGTTTAAAGTGATTCATCCTTTTTACTATTCGAAAGTTTTATTACACACATTTTATCCTGATACATCTCCACTTTGTGATAAATGTAAATCTGCTGAAGGATCATTGTCTCACTCCTTTTGGGGATGTCCAATTATTCAATCATTTTGGTCCAGCATTTTCTTTTTTTACTCGGGGGTATATCAGAGACAAATTGTCCCTGATAGGGATATGATCTTATTTGGGTGGTCTTCAGAAACACAAAAGCTTCCAAAACATATTAGAAGTGTGTTGCTGCTTGGGACGGTTTTGGCCAAAAGACTGGAATAGTCTATCTGCACCCAACTTCAGGAACTGCTTAAATGAACTTGTGAATGTAATGACTCTTGAAAAAATAAGATTTATAAACTCTACAAATATGAACAAATGGGAATTAACCTGGAAACCTTTACTGACATATATTGAAGCATAACTTATAGACATTTCAAGAAAAACTAAACTGCCATCTTATTGTAGTTGTATTCCTTTTTTATCTTTATTGTTATTATCTTTTGTACTGATTCAACACTACACTTGTTTTTCTTGTGTCACTTCTGATCTGGTTTTGTCATGGTTTACTTGCTTTTTTGTTCAGTTTTTTTTGTATTGATCAAGCCCTGTAACTTTTCCTTTTTTTCCCCTCTAAGTGTGTACGGTGGACAGGCCCTCGGGAGGTGATCTTGTGAACACTTGCTGAGGATCCTTGATGCCGAGGTATGTTCATCCATTTTGCTGTGATCTGGATAGCCTGCTGATCGTGAGCCGCAGCAGGATGGATGGATATATGTATATATATATGTATGGATATATATATGTGTGTGTGTATGTGTATATATATATATATATACAATATTTGGGTATATTTTCTAATAATGTCTGTATTGTAAACCTTGAGTTGTTAAAGTTCATGTGCACCTCTCTCCTCAAGTGTGTATGTGTGTGTGTATGAGTGGATGTGACTGTTTGTCATTTTAACTGTAAAATCAAATCAAATATATTTGCACAAAAAAAAAAGTAAGATGAAATGTTTCAAATAAGGGTGATATTTGCTTCTTTTCTGTCTGATAAGATCATTCTTCTCACTAAGCAGATTTGATGTTAGTGTTTCACTTGTTTTAAGGGTTTTGCTCCTAAATGATCTCAGTAAGATATTACAGCTTGTTGCTGAGATGTTATAGAATAGAATAAAATACAATAGAATGGACTTTATTGTCATTATATTTGCATAGAACGAGATTAAGGACTCCAACTTAAGGTGCGGTAGTGGAAACAAATATGGGCACGAGAGGTAATAAAGGAAAAACTATCAATTGAAATAAACAGACTACAATCCAATAAAAATAAGAAGCAATCCTGTACAATATACAAAACACTATAGAAATACAAAATACTGTACAATATACAGAACAAGACAAGAGTACCAAAGTAATAAATAATAATCAGTGTCGGACGTATTGCACTTGAAGGGAATAAGCGGTAGAAAATGGATGGATGGGTAGTATTGCACAGTAGGGTATTAGGGTAGGATATTGTATAGGGGTGAATTATTATTATTATTATTATTATTTTTATTATTATTATTATTAAGTTAGAGTTCAACATGGTGACAGCTCTGGGAAAGAAGCTGTCTCTGAGTCTGTTTGTTCTGGCTCTGATGCACCTGAAGCGCCTGCCCGATGGTAGCAGGTGGAACAGGTGGAAGCCGGGGTGTGTGCTGTCCTTGGTGATGCTTTTTGCTTTGTTGAGGTACCGGGAGTTATGTCAATCCTTCAAGGAGGGCAGGGGGCAGCCGATGATTTTTTGTGGAGACTTTATGACCCTCTGAATCGCCTGTTTGTCTGCTTCGGTGCAGCTGGCGTACCACACTCTTATGACCTATATTGAGTAAAACATGCTTGAAACTAGAATATCAACTGTTGCAAATCTGTGTCATCAGCACAAGTAGAAAACTGCTTTTTTAAAGTAAAAAATGTCTTACTTCAAGCATGAAAAAAAAAATCATGATGCCGAACGCATATCGTTACGTCAAGATAATGGCCTTAGCGTTTACTTCATGTAAGAATACTCTTCAACATATTGAGGAAAAAGGTCTCTTTTTTTCTACCAAGAAAAGTGCACTTATTAGTGAGAATATACTTATTTTAAGGTATTTTTTGGTCCATAGAGGTTTGCTAATTTGACCTGTTTTGGAAAGTCTTGACAAGATAAACCTTCTTCTTTTATTGGCAGATAATATTGCTAAATACCCCTAATTTTAGTTTGTTTTTTTCTCGTTTTTGAACACTGACTTTTTGCAGTGCAGGATGTTTCCTACCAGTTTGAAGCCATGTCTGACTGAAGGGTTCCGAGGTGGAATGTTCTGCGCTGGCCGATGGCGGCGTCGGGGGGGGGGGCACTGCACCGCATGCCCATGGTGACGAGGAAACAGCTGACGCAGGCAACAACGGCATAGACCAACATCTGAAGGATGACAGGTGAACATTTATTTTTACCTTGAGATCCTTTAATCAGCTATTCAGTAATTCTATATAACTCACCAAAAGTGGGAGTTGTGCCGTGCGAGCGATCTTTGGAGACGCCATGTTGGCGATGAGGATGCCCAGCGGGTTGGCTGTGGAGGAACAGCGGGCTAAAGATGATCACCTCCATGTCAAGTGTCTCCCATAAAATTGCTCATAGACACCTTGTAACTCACTTGGTCTGCCAGAGCATAAGACCATGTAGCAGGAAGGGATCAGTGTTGCCAACGTAACCACTTTCTTGCTATATTGCGTAATCAGACCTCTTTTTCCAAAAAGTGACTCATCCATTGGAAAGACTTTTGTAGACCATGAATGCATGTGACCAGCGAGTGCATCTGTGGGCCCCTCCCACATCTAAAATCACTCTAGGGATGTAACCATGAATGGTATTAATGATAACCGCGGTAAAACACCCCACAGTTAGTATTACCATTTTAAAGGGCGGTACAGCTTGGTTGGTAGAGCGGCCGTGCCAGCAACTTGAGGGTTCCAGGTTCGATCCCCGCTTGCGCCATCCTGGTCCAGTGGTTCTCAAATAATAGGACCTCTTTAAATACTTGACAGTTTGAAGCAGTTTTCAATAGAAGTAGTGAATTCAATAATTAATTAATGTTTTACAATATATATTTACATATGTAATAATATTGACCAATATTCTTGTAAATTTATAGTGAATTTAAAAGTACATTCGTTAATTGTGGAACTGTGACAACACTCATTCTAAACATGAATGTTTTGCATTTCATGTTTTTTTACAGCCATTTATGCAAAATAGTGGATTATTCCAAGGCAAACCACCGCCGCCAACAAATACACTATATTGCCAAAAGTATCTGGCCACCTGCCTTGACTCACATATGAACTTGAAGGGCCATATCATTCCTAACCCATAGCGTTCAATATGATGTGGGTCCACCTTTTGCAGCTATTACAGCTTCAACTTTTCTGGGAAGGCTGTCCACAAGGTTGCCGAGTGTCTTTATAGGAATTTTCCACCATTCTTCCAAAAGCGCATTGGGCAGGTCACACACTGATGTTGGTGGAGAAGGCCTGGCTCTCAGTCTCCATTCTAATTCATCCCAAAGGTGTTCTATTGGGTTCAGGTCAGGACTCTGTGCAGGCCAGTCAAGTTCAGCTGCATCAGACTCTGTCATCCATGCCTTTATGGCCCTTGCTTTGTGCAGTGGTGCACAATCATGTTAGGAGCGTGGAATTGTCCAAAAGGTTTTGGTATCCTGGAGTATTCAAAGTTCCTTTCACTGGAACTAAGGGGCCAAGCCCAACTCCTGAAAACCAACACCACACCGTCATTTCTCCGCTGACCCCTCTCTGTCAGTTTACATGGTCTACTAATTGGTGGCTGAGTTGATGTTGTTCCCAAACTCTTCCATTTTCTTATAATAAAGCCGACAGTTGACTTTGGAATATTTAGGAGCGAGGAAATTTCGCCACTGGATTTGTTGCAAAGGTGGCGTCCAATGACAGTTCCACGCTGGAAATCACTGAGAGCGGCCCATTCTTTCACAAATGTTTGTAAAAACAGTCTCCATGCCTAAGTGCTTGATTCTATACACCTGCGGCCGGGCCAAGTGATTAGGACACCTGATTCTCATCATTTGGATGGCTGGCCAAATACTTTTGGCAATATAGTGTAGATTGCAGTCCTGTGGGGGAAACACTTCCACATTTCTCACTCACCCATGGAGGCCATCATGTTGGCCGTGGCTCGCTGGTGATCGGGGAACCACAACGCCGCCATCTTGGTGGGCGTGAAGATGATGAGCGGCTGCGCCACCGCTGCCAGCGTCTGACCGAAAAACACCACCGTCGAAGCTTTCTTCTGCATAAGAAGTGGAAAAATTCTCTGTTTTCCCGAAATTCCGTATTACCATTTGTCATTTCAACATGTTATTACTTCAACAATTCTCCACCGATTGAGAAATTGTCCAAGACATCAATACATTTAGATTAGATACTACTTTCTTTATTCCTTCAGGAGAGTAAATGTGCAACGCCTCATCAACCCATCACTAACAATCACACAGGTCAGGTAATGTCAAGACTTTAATCTACACTGGACATAGGCAGTCTTCTTTACTGTCAAAGACTTTTTGACAAATCAATCAAACAGAGCCCCCGGTCAAATGACAAATTCAGTATTACTTTTCAACAGACATTTATTTAATCTTGTTGTTTGTGGTCTGGACATTTGACACAGGAATTTAACTTTTCCACACACCATCCTGAATCACGGTTTCAATCGTAGTCCATGTTAACTACCAAACCGTAACTTAAAAGGGTTGGTTGAACAACTATAAGGACTAGCAGGTCATTGCTAATGTTGCTAATAGGCACAGTACTCATGGACTAAGTTTTGGGGAAATTCCTATTGAAATCAATGGGACATCCTTCAAAGTTCCACTTATTCCATCTGATTCCAACTGTTCCAACTTCAAAATTTTCAGACTCTTCAGGAATTGTCTGCTTGATTTCAACAATGCTAAAATAATTCCGGGATTCCAGTTCATCATCAGCATTGGAGCAATCACACGCAATTCCTTCAGGAATTGCCTCATCTAGTTTTTAATGTTTAATAAAAAATAAAAATAATGATAAAAAAAGATACAATACAACATTTCGAAGTTTTAACCTATTCAAACCATTCCACCTTCGACTCATTGCACCATTCTGGAAATTCAAACTTCCCCTTTTCCTTGTCAAAAAAAGTTGAGGATTTTCCAGAATTCCTGCTTTTCCGAAGCCCTATTTCCACCCTTTTTCTGGCGACTACACCTTCCACATTTTTCAACGTGTTTTAACTGTTCCACCGTCAAAGCTTTCTTCTGCATAAGAAGTGGAAAAATTGTCTGTTTTCCTTTAATTCCGTATTACCATTTGTCATTTCAACATGTTATTACTTCAACAATTCTCCACCGATTGAGAAATTGTCCAACACATCAATAAATTTAGATTAGATACTACTTTATTTATTCCTTCAGGAGAGTAAATGCCTTGGCAGAAGACACCTCCTGCCAAAGATGCCTATACCGCAGGATTTTTAATTTTTCAAATGATCATCAAATGTTACCGTTGACATCAGTGATGCTGTTTGGAACAGAAATGATATATTTAGTAAGTAGAAAGAAAACACAAGGAGCAACAGCAGCGAAGGTCTGCCCGGCCGCAGACTGGCTGCGTAGTCCTTATAGCTGTTCTACCAACCTTTTTAAGTAACGGTTGGGTAGTTAAAATGGGTGCCAATTGCCTCGTACCTTAGTAGCTGTTTAGCCAACCCTTTTAAGTTACGGTTTTAAGAAGTACCAAGTGTTGAAACCGTGGGTCAGAATGGTGTGTGTAAAAGCAAAATGCCTGTGTCAGTCTCCCAGCATTGGAGCATTCGTATACAATTCCTTCAGGAATGGCCTCATTTACTTTTAAATGTTTAATAAAAAAGGAAAATAACTATAAATAAAGATACAACAATACAATGGTTCCACATTTTTTAACCTATTACACCATTTTGGAAAGTCCAGGATTTTCCAAAATTCTTGCTTCTACAAAGCCTTCTTTGCAGCACTTACTCTTTTCACAGTTTTCAACATGTTACAACTTTCAGAGTCCAAGGGTTTTGCTATTAATAGAACATTGACGGTCTACTTAACTGTCTGGGCAGCATATCAAAATCACCGGTCGGTGGTAAAACTAATATTGAATGTCACATTTTAATAGAGCATTCATCAAAAAGTTTGCTTTCACAATTTTATTATCAGGGAGACTGACACGGGCATTTAGCTTTTCCACACACCATCCTGACTCACGGTTTCAACGTTTGGTACTTGTTAAAACTGTAACTTAAAATGGTTTGCTGAACTGCTATCAAGGTTCGATGCAATCGGCGCCCATGTTAACTACCCAACCGTAACTTAAAAAGGTTGGTTGAACAGCTATAACGACTATGCGGCCAGACTCCCAGGTGACTGGGCATATCATTGCTACTGTTGCCCAGAGGGCACAGTATGCATGGGCTGCCTGTGCAATATCTCAATTCCTGATTATTCTGAATGATAATTAGTGGGAGACCCGACAACACTGATGCATCGACATCTGCGTGTGCAGTATCAGCTAATCCTTTCGATAGCTCAGTTGATAAAGTGGAAAGCTGTATTAGCTTATGCTGAGTTCTTTAGGGCACTGGTTCAAATCCAGCTCGATGGATCACTCATTACGTTTTTACCATGAATTGATTAACGTGGAATCCGACCCTGACTTAAGTTGAAAAACTTATTGGGGTGTTACCATTTAGTGGTCAATTGTACAGAATATGTAATGAACTGTGCAATCTACTAATAAAAGTTTCAATCAATCAATCAATAGTGCGTATTCAGAGCACATGTGTAAAAAAAAATTCCCAGTCCACAACTATCCTCATTCACAACACGTTCTCTTAGATTTCCATGTTATGATACATGTTCACATTATTTATTGACTGTATCTAAAAAGTATTTAAAAAAATTTAGTATTATTTAAATGAAGATATGAAATAATCCTAAATGAAATTCAATGACTTGGTTTATATTATTGGATATACTCGGTCATAAAATCAGTGTCAGTTGAGTTGGTCCATAGATTTCCTGTAGGGAATTTTAATGTCCAGCAGATGTCAGTATTTAGTGACACAGGATCAATACTGTCTATAAATGTGTCAAAAGGCTGTGCAACGCCTCATCAACCCATCACTAACAATCACACAGGTCAGGTAATGTCAAGACTTTAATCTACACTGGACATAGGCAGTCTTCTTTACTGTCAAAGACTTTTTGACAAATCAATCAAACAGAGCCCCCAGTCAAATGACAAATTCAGTATTACTTTTCAACAGACATTTATTTAATCTTGTTGTTTGTGGTCTGGACATTTGACACAGGAATTTAACTTTTCCACACACCATCCTGAATCACGGTTTCAATCGTAGTCCATGTTAACTACCAAACCGTAACTTAAAAGGGTTGGTTGAACAAGTATAAGGACTAGCAGGTCTTTGCTAATGTTGCTAATAGGCACAGTACTCATGGACTAAGTTTTGGGGAAATTCCTATTGAAATCAATGGGACATCCTTCAAAGTTCCACTTATTCCATCTGATTCCAACTGTTCCAACTTCAAAATTTTCAGACTCTTCAGGAATTGTGTACTTGAGTTAAACAATGCTAAAATAATTCCGCGATTTCAGTTCATCATCAGCATTGGAGCAATCACACGCAATTCCTTCAGGAATTGCCTCATCTAGTTTTTAATGTTTAATAAAAAATAAAATAAATAAATAATGACAAATAAAGATACAACAATACAACTTTTCGAAGTTTTAACCTATTCAAACCATTCCACCTTCGAACTTTCTTCAGCCGCACAATACTTGTGCTATAGTTGTAGGAAATGTCTCAAAACCTCTTCAGAAGTGCCGACAAAATCCAAAAAGGGCAGAAAATGCATATTTTTGGAAAACTTTTTTTCTCGAAAATGTCGTAAGGGGGGGGGGCCTTACGCAAAAATTCCCAAAAACGAACTTTCTTCCGTCGCACAATACTTGTGCTATAGTTGTAGGAAATGTCTCAAAACCTCTTCAGAAGTGCCGACAAAACCCAAAAAGGGCAGAAAATGCATATTTTTGGAAAAAAAAATTCTCGAAAATGTCGTAAGGGGGGGCCTTACGCAAAAATTCCCAAAAACGAACTTTCTTCAGCCGCACAATACTGGTGTTATAGTTGTAGGAAATGTTTCAAAACCTCTTCAGAAGTGCTGACAAAACCCAAAAAGGGCGGAAAATGCATATTTTTGGAAAAAAAAAATTCTCGAAAATGTCGTAAGGGGGGGCCTTACGCAAAAATTCCCAAAAACGAACTTTCTTCAGCAGCACAATACTTGTTCTATAGTTGTAGGAAATGTCTCAAAACTTCTTCAGAAGTGCCGACAAAACCCAAAAAGGGCAGAAAATGCATATTTTTAGAAAACTTTATTTGACAACATGTCGTAGGGGGGGGGGCCTTACGCAAAAATCCCCAAAAACGAACTTTCTTCAGCCGCACAATACTTGTGCTATAGTTGTAGGAAATGTCTCAAAACCTCTTCAGAAGTGCCGATAAAACCCAAAAAGGGCAGAAAATGCATAATTTTGGAAAAAAGAAATTCTCGAGAATGTCGTAAGGGGGGGGCCTTACGCAAAAATTCCCAAAAACGAACTTGATTCAGCCGCACAATACTTGTGCTATAGCTTTTTCTGGCGACTACACCTTCCACATTTTTCAACGCGTTTTAACTGTTCCACCGTCGAAGCTTTCTTCTGCATAAGAAGTGGAAAAATTCTCTGTTTTCCCGAAATTCCGTATTACAATTTGTCATTTCAACATGTTATTACTTCAATAATTCTCCACCGATTGAAAAATTGTCCAAGACATCAATAAATTTAGATTAGATAGTACTTTATTTATTCTTTCAGGAGAGTAAATGCCTTGGCAGAAGACACCTCCTGCCAAAGATGCCTATACCGCAGGATTTTTAATTTTTCAAATGATCATCAAATGTTGCTGTTGACATCAGTGATGCTGTTTGGAACAGAAATGATATATTTAGTAAGTAGAAAGAAAACAGCAGCGAAGGTCTGCCCGGCCGCCGGGCAGCCCATGCATGCTGTGCCCTCCGGGCAACAGCAGCGAAGGTCTGCCCGGCCGCCGGGCAGCCCATGCATGCTGTGCCCTCCGGGCAACAGCAGCGAAGGTCTGCCCGGCCGCAGACAGGCTGCGTAGTCCTTATAGCTGTTCAACCAACCTTTTTAAGTTACGGTTGGGTAGTTAACATGGGCGCCAATTGCCTCGTACCTTGGTAGCTGTTTAGCCAACCCTTTTAAGTTACGGTTTTAAGAAGTACCAAGTTTTGAAACCGTGGGTCAGAATGGTGTGTGTAAAAGCAAAATGCCTGTGTCAGTCTCCCAGCATTGGAGCATTCGTACACAATTCCTTCAGGAATGGCCTCATTTACTTTTAAATGTTTAATAAAAAAGGAGAATAACTACAAATAAAGGTACAACAATACAATGTTTCCACATTTTTTAACCTATTACACCATTTTGGAAAGTCCAGGATTTTCCAAAATTTTTGCTTCTACAAAGCCTTCTTTGCAGCGACTACTCTTTTCAACATGTTACAACTTTCAGAGTCCAAGGGTTTTGCTATTAATAGAACATTGACGGTCTACTTAACTGTCTGGGCAGTATATCAAAATCACCGGTCGGTGGTAAAACCAATATTGAATGTCACATTTTAATAGAGCATTCATCAAAAAGTTTGCTTTCACAATTTTATTATCAGGGAGACTGACACGGGCATTTAGCTTTTCCACACACCATCCTGACTCACGGTTTCAACGTTTGGTACTTGTTAAAACTGTAACTTAAAATGGTTTGCTGAACTGCTATCAAGGTTCGATGCAATCGGCGCCCATGTTAACTACCCAACCGTAACTTAAAAAGGTTGGTTGAACAGCTATAACGACTATGCGGCCAGACTCCCAGGTGGCTGGGCATATCATTGCTACTGTTGCCCAGAGGGCACAGTATGCATGGGCTGCCTGTGCGATATCTCAATTCCTGATTATTCTGAATGATAATTAGTGGGAGACCCGACAACACTGATGCATCGTCAGTAAAAAAATTTATGATTTATTTTTTTACACTTTAATGAGTAGGACACTTTTCGATCCCCAATTATTTTAGTGTGATTTGTTTTGAAGTGTCATTGCTCCAAAAATAATAATGAATCAAAATCCAAAATGAAGGCTTCAATTATTATATCATCTCAAATATTCCACCTCAAAAAGTTATTGGATGAAAATATTGCATATTTTCTGTTTTTTCCATTTTTTCCCTAATGTTGATCTAGAGATTTAAAACATGAATAATAATGAAAACAATACTAATAATACTGAATAATGACACATTTTTAATCTATTTTTTGGACCAAAACCCTAACTGAGTGGAGGCCTAAATGTATATTTTTGATACATATATTGTATTGGTTTTTCAAATCAAAAATATGAAAATGGCCCCCGCTTGCTTTGATTTTTCAGTGGAAAAAGTTTGGACACCCCTGCCATATGGTCTCCACATCAAAGGTCCATTTCCCTACGAAGACCATGCATCCTGCCCATCAACCAATGGCCTCACCAGCCAAGTTTGATCACTCTATGGAGGCTGTACACCCCTCCCATCCCCACACCGCTGGCCCATCACCAAATGTCCACACCTATGGTCCTTCACCCGGCGTACACAATAGCTTGCTACCTGAATCCACCTGAGAATAAAAAGGCAGCTTTCCTGGCACCAGACAGGAGAGATGCAGGCAACCCATCTATTGAGGACACTATCTGTTATCAACCACAGGCAGAAAAATCATGGACGCCATGTGATGGAAAAAATGTGGGCAGAAAAAGAAGGAATTGAAGAAGTCCTCTTGAAAATAGGTAAGTAGCATTCATGATGTCATTGTTTTGTTGACTTCAACTTTGAACACATTTTCTCCTTCTGCTATTGTTTGTGCTCTTTTTTCCCTTTCAGATCCGGTCCAAGTCAGAGTACTTCAAACTCTCTGCGACTTGGTTGGAGACAAATACAGCGACGGCCCTCCTCAACAATCGGGCCAGCAAGAGCTCTTTCCTGAGAGCGGCGTATTCATATCATTGTTCCGCCTTGCTGCCATGAGACATGCTGCAGAGCCCAAATGTAGGCCTTTATTTGGACCTCTTTTTTCTACGTGTCAAAATGCTGTCCCTTTTTGACGCCCTGGAAACAAACCTGCAGGAACACCAAAGCGCATCCTTAAGCGGAAAAAAGTGGAAGGAATCCTTAGTAAGTTTTCCCAAACAGAGGGTGTTTTCAGGCCAAAATTGGGTCACAATAATGAAATAGAAGTTCAATATGAGAAATGTTGATCCCTTTTCGATTACAGCAGACTGGAAGCATAACTGAATGTTACATCATTACAATTTGTTATCCACTCCAAACTAGCGTTATGATGAGCAATATAGTCTGATGTCCATCAACTTGAAGTGTGGTTGTGTGTATTAATGGTTTTGCGTAAATGAAGGCTTTAAAGGGCAATAAAAAAGCATTAAATGAGGCATTTAAAAAAGGGAATATGATTGTAGGACATGGCGGACAGTCAATATGTCAAACGGTAAAGGAAAATGAACTTAAGAAGGTTACAGTCGTTTCTTTTTTGAACTGCATACAAGAGGTATTGTAAGGTGGGAACACGACAAAAGCACTGCTTCAATCAAGCAAAATGAAACATCAACTTTTCCATTCTTTGGTCACTGTAGGCGTGTAGTCCTTAACTGTGACACCATGTCAGGATAATGGAGAAGCTGAGCCGACACGGAGTCGTTTATTTCAATCATCTCCACTTCAACACATATGAGCTAACTTGCCTAACATTAGCAACTGTTGTGACGCAATTCCCTCAAGTGATCTACGCTAGCCTAGGATGGACAAAAGAGGCCATTTTCACAGCAGACCACAACTATTTCATTCTCTGACATTCCCACAATAAATGAATACAAGTTCCTTCAGCTGCCGGACACTTGATACATACTTGCTGTTTACTGTAAACATTTGAAACAACAGAGAGGGTGTAAATACAAGAAATGCAATATGTTTCATTGCTATAGCTTTTTTCAAATGCATTTGATTGGCATTTTTACCAATATTATTCTGTATTTTTCTCAAATGTTTAAATCCATCATCCATTTCCAAACACATGCATCATTTGCAATCCTAGTATGATGTTCATTTATTTTTCCATAAAACCTTTGAACTATTTGAAAACAAATTGTATCCTGATTAAAAATGCTTTGTGGCTGTTATAAGTCATCATTTCAGAGAATATATATATATATATATATATACTTACAGCATGTTTCAAACAGACACAACTAAATAAATGGCTAATGGGTATATTATATTGATCATCTGATGCAGAATGGGATGTTTGTTTAGAGGCTTTAAGTGCAGTTCTCCTTTAATATTTTGGATAGTCGAACCTTTTAATGAGCGATTGTCTACGGCCACGCACACAGTCAAAACACCAGATGCTACTCCACAAAAATAAATCAATAAAAATACATTCTCCAATGAAACAGCTTTGTAATCCAATTCTAATACACTAGATAGTAACAGTTCATGTCAACTTTTCAACTCATTTACTTGTCTAATGCTTGCAACTGTGTGTATACAGATCATTGGAAGCTTTTGATGATGTAAAAAAAACAACTAAATGCAGTCGCACATGGGCATTACATTTTTTGAAGTAGCAACAAAATGGCATTAAAAAGCATTACATTTGATTTGCATTATTATTGTTATTGCATTGCATAGATTTGATACAGTAGAAGCATTTAAGTCTCACCTTAAAACTCATCTGTATACTCTAGCCTTTAAATAGACCTCCTTTTTAGACCAGTTGATCTGCCGCTTCTTTTCTTTTTCCTATGTCCCCCCCTCCACAGGGGGTCCGGTCCGATGACCATGGATGAAGTACTGGCTGTCCAGAGTCGAGACCCAGGATGGACCGCTCGCCTGTGTATCGGTTGGGGACATCTCTACGCTGCTGATCCGCTTGAGATGGTTTCCTGTGGACGGGACTCTCGCGGCTGTGTTGGAGCCACTATGGATTGAACTTTCACAGTATCATGTTAGACCCGCTCCACATCCATTGCTTTCGGTCCTCTCCAAGGTTTCTCATAGTCAGCATTGTCACTGGCGTCCCACTGGATGTGAATTCTCCCTGCCCACTGGGTGTGAGTTTTCCTTGCCCTTTTGTGGGTTCTTCCGAGGATGTTGTAGTCGTAATGATTTGTGCAGTCCTTTGAGACATTGGTGATTTGGGGCTATATAAATAAACATTGATTGATTGATAGCTGTAGAAACTGATGTGGCAAAATGACGAATGGCTGATGATTATGTTCTTGCCTTGCAGCGTATGTCCTGAGATGCAGTACCCTTCCTGATTGGGACGATATTGAGGAGGTCAAGCTCAAGAAAGCTTTGGTAAACAAAAGTCAGGCCAGAGAGGGTTTGAAGTAGGCCCTTGTACCTGTCAAGTTCATTCTATGGTAGGATGTTCAATATTTTGGTCTAGGTTTGCGCAGTATATGTTGTCAAAAATGGCCCTATGATGTAGCTTTTAGTACCAGGTTATACTGTGATAATGCATATTGAGCTGTGCTGTGCCAAGCAAATTTGGCAGTGATGCAACCTCACTAACAAGCTAGCGGCTAATATCCTTTTACAGTTCAAAGTTGTTTCCAAATCCCCCAAAAAATGACGCAGTACGTTACTGCTTACATAATCAGGTATATTAGTAGCTTTTGTAACCAATTTCAACATGTTTCAATGATCATTTGTGTAGCAAATGTTCTATTGTTATGGCAGGAGGCTGTTCTATTGTTTACAACAGTGTTTCTTAATCCTAGGGCTGGGGCCCACTGTTTGGCTGCGAGTACCCCTTGGAAGCCGCCAATAAATATCTGTTTCTTAGCTGTGGTCCGTCCATATGGGCCGCAATGGTACTCGCTTGTAATCCACTTTAGTGTAGAAGGACTCATTCAGTGTTTATATTTCATTTGGCCCCAGACCCCTCTGTAGTGGAACATTCTGAGACCCCTCTGTGGTGGAAAAGTTGGTCGTGCCCCAAGGTTAAAAATGTTAAGAATCCCTGCTTTTCAATGTGTGATTATTTTTTGGTATGTAGACCAGTTCCAGACAGCACGGTTACAATTTTATAAATGTATTTCAGTTTTTGCTTGGAATATTTCAAAAATGGAAATGTTGTCATTTACTCACCTTCTTACTGAGATGAAGTCAAGTGTTTTTTGAACTAAGGTACCTGCTTTGCTCAACAAGGAGTTCAAAAAACTACACCTGACTTTTTCACAATAACAAAGTGAGTACTTCAGGTCAAATTCATTTATTTTTGTATTTGTTTTCTTTTCTCTATATTGTTTTCTATGTTGTTTTAAGTATTGTAAATGACAATATGTACATGATGTATGTACTAATTTACTACATTTACATTTTGTTATTTCATCTATTTTTAAATTATATTTTAAAATAAAGTGATACACCTTTCAATATTTGAGTATTTGTTTAGTGCTATTTCTAATGAAGTCAGATGAATATTTAAATTGCACTCTCAATTTGTTCTCATGATTCTCAAATTTGAGATATGATAATAAATTGAAGAGAAATAATCAAGACATGAAAAAGACATACATAAGATCTCTTTTATTGCTCACACATCTCATTTCTTTCTCTTTTGATCATCCTTCCAAATAAATGAGACATGATTGAGAACAATGGAGCTCTCGTCAGTGTATCCCACTTCTCAAATATTGCTCAAAGGGTTGTCTCAAATCAACCTCCTTTGTCTCAGTGACGTCTTGTCTCTTTTTAGCTTCTTTATTGCTCCTAAGGGTCCCTTAGGAGCAATAAAGGAGAAGCAATTGATCACAAAATGAGACAGATATGAGAAGCTCAAAATGTTCTCAAGATACGAGATTAAGCAACAGATGAGCAAGCACATTTTTGCTGTGGCCACGCTCCCTCCACCCCAGTGGACGATGGTGTGGAACAGCGCAGAGACCACCACAGTGTCTATGTTTCTTTTAGTTGTTATTCATAGCTGGATGTAGAAGTGTCTGCTTGTATCCGCTGCTTTAATGTCTTTCATGTCCTTTGTCTTCTTTGATGTTTACCTCTTGCACACATGTGAGAGGGATGTGTACTATGGCTATGAGTTGTTGTTGTTTTTCCCCTTGGCCTCAGTCTGGACCCCCCTTCTCCAGGGCCCAGGTTTAGACCATTTTTTTTTTAGTATATTTTATTTTATATTAATATTCTATTTTTTTCACCCATTCCCAACCTCATTATACTTTACAGAGCCAGGAGTCCTCGATTACATGTATGTATGGAACACAATCTTATTGTCACAAGACCCAGGGTAGACTAGGGGTTGAGTCTGCTGACTTTGAATGAAAAGTACCGAGTTCAAACCTCACTCTGGTTGATAGTATTTTTTTTTTTACCTCATCATACTTTACTAAGGCCGGGAGTCGTCGATTACATTTGTGTATGGACTAAAATCCTACCTTTACAAGACTGAAAGTAGCCCAGTGGTTAAGACTGTTGCATGGGAACAAACTGTACAGAGTTCAAACCCCACTCCGGTCAGCAGTTTTTTTTCCACCTCATCTTACTCCAGTGAGTCAGGGGTCGTAGATAACATTTGTGTATGGAAAGAAATCCTCTCTTCACAGGACCAGGGATAGCTCGGTGGTTAAGACTGCTGACTCTGAATGACAGGTACTGGGTTCGAATCCCACTCATGTTGACAAAATTTAGTTTAAGCTTGTCATACTTTACTGAGCCAGGAGTCCTCGATTACATTTGTGTATAGAACATAATCTCCTCTTCACGAGACCCAGGATAGACCAGGTGTTAAGACATCTGACTCGGAATGAAAAGTACTGAGTTCAAGTCCCACTCAGGTTGACTGCATTTTGTTCTACCTCATCAAACTTTACTGGGCCATCAGTCCTCGATTACATTTGTGTATGAAAAAAAAAATATCTCATCAAGACCCAGGATAGCGCAGTGGTTAAGACCGCTGACTCTGAATGACAGGTACTGGGTTCGAATCCCACTCATGTTGACCAAATTTTGTTTAAGCTTGTCATACTTTACTGAGCCAGGAGTCCTCGATTACATTTGTGTATAGAACACAATCTTCTCTTCAAGAGACCCATGATAGACCAGGGGTTAAGACATCTGACTAGGAATGAAAAGTACTGGGTTCAAGTCCCACTCAGGTTGACTGTATTTTGTTTTACCTCATCAAACTTTACTGGGCCACAGTCCTCGATTACATTTGTGTATGAAAATAAATTGTCTCATCAAGACCCAGGATAGCCCAGTGGTTAAGACTGCTGACTCTGAATGACAGGTACTGGGTTCGAATCCCACTTATGTTGACAAAATTTAGTTTAAGCTTGTCATACTTTACTGAGCCAGGAATCCTCGATTACATTTGTGTATAGAACACAATCTTGTCTTCACAAGACCCAGGATAGACCAGTGGTTAAGACATCTGACTCGGAATGAAAAGTACTGGGTTCAAGTCCCACTCAGGTTGACTGTATTTTGTTCTACCTCATCAAACTTTACTGGGCCATCAGTCCTCGATTACATTTGTGTATGAAAAAAAATTGTGTCATCAAGACCCAGGATAGCCCAGTGGTTGAGACTGCTGACTCTGGTTGAAGAGTGTGGTGTTCGACTCCTGCCTGGGTCGATGTGTAATTTAAAAGATCAGCTGGAGGCTGCAAGTTGACAAATATTGTAACTGTGTCATTTCTCCCATGTAATGTTAAAATAATAATTTAATTTACTTTTTTTTTTTTCCAATTACAATTAACCTATTTTATTTTATTTGTACCCAGGAGAGCTCATTGGTCAACGCTCTTTATTTATCCTATTCCCACCCACCTCAGGAGTTACACTCACTCGCACACACTCCTACACACACACACACACACACGCGCACTCATTCTCACACACACACACACAGGTAACCCCTGAGGTGTCATCATTGACTATTTGACATTTTATTTTGGATTATTATTAGCTTTAGTGTTGACTTAATTTTTCAACTATATGTTAGTCAAAGAAGTAGCACATAACATTAGTCTGTGTGGGGGAGAAGAAGCAGCCCACAATGTATGTCGTCTTGACGCCATACTGCCAAATTACTGACTCCATGTATGGGATTTGAACTCACTACTCCTGTATTAGGAGCCCACAGTGTTGACCATTGAGCTATCCTGGGTCCCAACAAAGTTTGGTTTTCGCTCATATACAAATGTTATCAGTGAACTATGATCAGGCAAAACAAAGAACAAGAACTTCCCAGATGTGGATTTGAACCCAGTAGTACTGCGTGTGAGGCAGCAGTGTTAACCATTGAGCTATCACACGTCCCACTAAGTATTGTTTTTCACTCATATACAAATGTAATCAGTGAACTATGATCAAGGCAAAACAAAAAACTAGCTCTTCCTACAAATGGACTTGAACCCAGTAGTTCTGCATGAGAGGCAGCAGTGTTAACCATTGAGCTATCCTGAGTCTTGTTGGAAGTGTAGTCTGGCTCCTTCATTAATGGAATCGTGACATCTGTCCCAGTAAACTACGATTGAGGTGGAGCTCAATTTTGAACTGAAGTTACATATCAAACCAATTGGGATTCAAACCCAGTACCCCCATATTTGAAGCTCACAGTGTTGACCATTGAGGTATCCTGGGTTCCATCAAGACATGATTTTCACTCATATACAAATGCAATCATTTAACAATGATAGAGATGAAACAAAAAAAAAGATCTTGTGGATTTGAACCCAGTGGTACCGTGTGAGAGGCAGCAGCCTTAACCATTGGGCTATTTGGGTTCTACTACCTCGTGATCTGGATCAATATACCAATGTTGCATACCTGTTGTTGAGTAGTTGGTGTGTGCCATGTCTCTCAGGTGTGACATACCTGTTGTTGATGTGTGCCATGTCTCTCCGGTGTGACATACCTGTTGTTGGTGTGTGCCATGTCTCTCAGGTGTGACATACCTGTTGTTGGTGTGTGCCACGTCTCTCAGGTGTGACATACCTGTTGTTGGTGTGTGCCACGTCTCTCAGGTGTGACATACCTGTTGTTGGTGTGTGCCATGTCTCTCAGGTGTGACATACCTGTTGTTGGTGTGTGCCATGTCTCTCAGGTGTGACATACCTGTTGTTGGTGTGTGCCATGTCTCTCAGGTGTGACATACCTGTTGTTGGTGTGTGCCATGTCTCTCAGGTGTGACATACCTGTTGTTGGTGTGTGCCATGTCTCTCAGGTGTGACATACCTGTTGTTGTCATACCTGCCAGCTTGTCTGCAGCAATAAACAAGTCATCAATTGAGTCCACAACATGTTTGATGTTTATTCCTCTCATGTTGAAGTAGTTCCCATCTGCAGTTCGCCCACTGCACTCTATCGCCACCATGTGGTCATACCTGCAACAACTTCATAGTTCTTTGAAACTATCGCCACCATGTGGTCATACATGATATATGATGTGTGATACATGATGTGTGATACATGATGTGTGATACATGATGTGTGATACATGATGTGTGATACATGATTTGTGATATATGATGTGTGATACATGATGTGTGATACATGATGTGTGATACATGATTTGTGATATATGATGTGTGATACATGATGTGTGACAAATGATGTGTGATATATGATGTGTGATATATGATGTGTGATACATGATGTGTGATACATGATGTGTGATATATGATGTGTGATACATGATGTGTGATACATGATGTGTGACACATGATGTGTGATACACAATGTTTGATACATGATGTGTGATACATGATGTGTGATATATGATGTGTGATATATGATGTATGACACCTGATGTGTGATACATGATGTGTGATACATGACGTGTGATACATGATGTGTGACACATGATGTGTGATACATGATGTGTGATACATGATGTGTGATACATGATGTGTGATATATGATGTGTGATACATGATGTGTGATACATGATGTGTGATACATGACGTGTGATACATGATGTGTGATACATGATGTGTGACACATGATGTGTGATACATGATGTGTGATACGTGATGTGTGATACATGATGTTTGATACATGATGTGTGATACATGATGTGTGATATATGATGTGTGATACATGATGTGTGATACATGATGTGTGATACATGACGTGTGATACATGATGTGTGACACATGATGTGTGATACATGATGTGTGATATATGATGTGTGATACATGATGTGTGATACATGATGTGTGATACATGACGTGTGATACATGATGTGTGATACATGATTTGTGATATATGATGTGTGATACATGATGTGTGACACATGATGTGTGATATATGATGTGTGATATATGATGTGTGATACATGATGTGTGATACATGATGTGTGATATATGATGTGTGATACATGATGTGTGATACATGATGTGTGACACATGATGTGTGATACACGATGTTTGATACATGATGTGTGATACATGATGTGTGATATATGATGTGTGATATATGATGTATGACACATGATGTGTGATACATGATGTGTGATACATGACGTGTGATACAGGATAGGTGACACATGATGTGTGATACATGATATGTGATACATGATGTGTGATATATGATGTGTGATACATGATGTGTGATACGTGATGTGTGATACATGACGTTTGATACATGATGTTTGATACATGATGTGTGATATATGATGTGTGATACATGATGTGTGATACATGATGTGTGATACATGACGTGTGATACATGATGTGTGACACATGATGTGTGATACATGATGTGTGATATATGATGTTTGATACATGATGTGTGATACATGATGTGTGATACATGACGTGTGATACATGATGTGTGATACATGATGTGTGACACATGATGTGTGATACATGATGTGTGATACGTGATGTGTGATACATGATGTTTGATACATGATGTGTGATACATGATGTGTGATAAATGATGTGTGATACATGATGTGTGATACATGATGTGTGATACATGATGTGTGATACATGATGTGTGATACATGACGTGTGATACATGATGTGTGATACATGATGTGTGATACATGATGTGTGATACATGATGTGTGATACATGATGTGTGATACATGATGTGTGATACATGATGTGTGATACGTGATGTTTGATACATGATGTTTGATACATGACGTGTGATACATGATGTGTGATACGTGATGTGTGATACATGATGTTTGATACATGATGTGTGATACATGATGTGTGATATATGATGTGTGATACATGATGTGTGATATATGATGTGTGATACATGACGTGTGATACATGATGTGTGACACATGATGTGTGATACATGATGTTTTATACATGATGTGTGATATATAATGTGTGATACGTGATGTGTGATACATGATGTGTGATACATGATGTGTGATACATGATGTGTGATACATGATGTGTGATACATGATGTGTGATACATGATGTGTGATACATGATGTGTGCTACATGATGTGTCATACATGATGTTTGATACATGATGTGTGATATATGATGTGTGATACACAATGTGTGATACATGATGTGTCATACATGATGTTTGATACATGATGTGTGATATATGATGTGTGATACATGATGTGTGATACATGATGTGTGATACATGATGTGTGATACATGATGTGTGATACATGATGTGTGATACGTGATGTGTGATACATGATGTTTGATACATGACGTGTGATACATGATGTGTGATACATGATGTGTGATATATGATGTGTGATACATGATGTGTGATACATGACGTGTGATACATGATGTGTGATACATGACGTGTGATATATGATGTGTGATACATGACGTGTGATACATGACGTGTGATACATGATGTGTGATACATGACGTGTGATACATGACGTGTGATACATGATGTGTGATACATGACGTGTGATATATGATGTGTGATACATGATGTGTGATACATGATGTGTGATATATGATGTGTGATACATGATGTGGTATACATGATGTGTGATACATGATGTGTGATACATGATGTGTGATACATGATGTGTGATACATGATGTGTGATACATGATGTTTGATACATGATGTGTGATACATGATGTGTGATACATGATGTGTGATACATGATGTGTGATACATGATGTGTGATACATGATGTTTGATACATGATGTGTGATACGTGATGTGTGATACATGATGTTTGATACATGATGTGTGATACATGATGTGTGATATATGATGTGTTACACATGATGTGTGATACATGATGTGTGATACATGTGTGATATATGATGTGTGATATATGATGTGTGATACATGATGTGTGATACATGATGTGTGATACATGATGTGTGATACATGATGTTTGACACATGATGTGTGATACATGATGTGTGATACATGATGTGTGATACATGATGTGTGATACATGATGTGTGATACATGATGTGTGATACATGATGTTTGATACATGATGTGTGATACATGATGTGATACATGATGTGTGATACATGATGTGTGATATATGATGTGTGATACATGATGTGTGATACATGATGTGTGATACATGATGTGTGATACATGACGTGTGATACATGATGTGTGATACATGACGTGTGATACATGATGTGTGATACATGATGTGTGATACATGATGTGTGATACATGATGTTTGATACGTGATGTGTGATACGTGATGTGTGATACATGATGTGTGATACATGATGTGTGATACATGACGTGTGATACATGATGTTTGATACATGATGTGTGATACATGATGTTTGATACATGATGTGTGATACATGATGTGTGATACAGGATGTGTGATACATGACGTGTGATACATGATGTGTGATACATGATGTGTGATAAATGATGTGTGATACATGATGTGTGATACATGATGTGTGATACATGATGTGTGATACATGACGTGTGATACATGATGTGTGATACATGACGTGTGATACATGATGTGTGATACATGATGTGTGATACATGATGTGTGATACATGATGTGTGATACATGATGTTTGATACATGATGTGTGATACATGATATGTGATACATGATGTGTGATACATGATGTGTGATATATGATGTGTGATACATGATGTGTGATACATGATGTGTGATACATGACGTGTGATACATGATGTGTGATACATGATGTGTGATACATGATGTGTGATACATGATGTGTGATACATGATGTGTGATACATGATGTGTGATATATGATGTGTGAGACATGACGTGTGATACATGATGTGTGATACATGACGTGTGATACATGATGTGTGATACATGATGTGTGATACATGATGTGTGATACATGATGTGTGATATATGATGTGTGATACATGATGTGTGATACATGATGTGTGATACATGATGTGTGATATATGATGTGTGATACATGACGTGTGATATATGTTGTGTGATACATGACGTTTGATATATGATGTGTGATACATGATGTGTGATGTATGATGTGTGATATATGATGTGTGATACATGATGTGTGATATATGATGTGTGATACATGATGTGTGATATATGATGTGTGATATATGATGTGTGATACATGATGTTTGATACATGATGTGTGATATATGATGTGTGATACATGATGTGTGATATATGATGTGTGATACATGATGTGTGATACATAATATGTGATATATGATGTGTGATATATGATGTGTGATACATGACGTGTGATATATGTTGTGTGATACATGACGTGTGATATATGATGTGTGATACATGATGTGTGTTATATGATGTGTGATATATGATGTGTGATACATGATGTGTGATATATGATGTGTGATACATGATGTGTGATACATGATGTGTGATATATGATGTGTGATATATGATGTGTGATACATGATGTTTGATACATGATGTGTGATATATGATGTGTGATACATGATGTGTGATACATGATGTGTGATACATGACGTGTGATATATGATGTGTGATATATGATGTGTGATACATGATGTGTGATACATGATGTGTGATACATGATGTGTGATACATGACGTGTGATACATGATGTGTGACACATGATGTGTGATACATGATGTGTGATACATGATGTGTGATATATGATGTGTGATACATGATGTGTGATACATGATGTGTGATACATGACGTGTGATACATGATGTGTGATACATGATGTGTGACACATGATGTGTGATACGTGATGTGTGATACATGATGTTTGATACATGATGTGTGATACATGATGTGTGATATATGATGTGTGATACATGAGGTGTGATACATGATGTGTGATACCTGACGTGTGATACATGATGTGTGACACATGATGTGTGATACATGATGTGTGATATATGATGTGTGATACATGATGTGTGATACATGATGTGTGATACATGACGTGTGATACATGACGTGTGATACATGATGTGTGATTCATGATGTGTGACACATGATGTGTGATACATGATGTGTGATACGTGATGTGTGATACATGATGTTTGATACATGATGTGTGATACATGATGTGTGATATATGATGTGTGATACATGAGGTGTGATACATGATGTGTGATACATGATGTGTGATACATGATGTGTGATACATGATGTGTGATACATGACGTGTGATACATGATGTGTGATACATGATGTGTGATACATGATGTGTGATACATGATGTGTGCTACATGATGTGTGATACATGATGTGTGATATATGATGTGTGATACATGATTTGTGATACATGATGTGTGATACATGATGTGTGATACATGATGTGTGATACATGATGTGTGATACGTGATGTGTGATACATGATGTTTGATACATGACGTGTGATACATGATGTGTGATACGTGATGTGTGATACATGATGTTTGATACATGATGTGTGATACATGATGTGTGATATATGATGTGTGATACATGATGTCTGATACATGATGTGTGATACATGATGTTTTATACATGATGTGTGATATATGATGTGTGATACGTGATGTGTGATACATGATGTTTGATACATGATGTGTGATACATGATGTGTGATACATGATGTGTGATACATGATGTGTGATACATGATGTGTGATACATGATGTGTTATACATGATGTGTGATACATGATGTGTGATACATGATGTGTGATACATGACGTGTGATACATGATGTGTGATACATGATGTGTGATACATGATGTGTGATACATGATGTGTGCTACATGATGTGTGATACATGATGTGTGATATATGATGTGTGATACATGATGTGTGATACATGATGTGTGATACATGATGTGTGATACATGATGTGTGATACATGATGTGTGATACGTGATGTGTGATACATGATGTTTGATACATGACGTGTGATACATGATGTGTGATACATGATGTGTGATATATGATGTGTGATACATGATGTGTGATACATGACGTGTGATACATGATGTGTGATACATGATGTGTGATACATGATGTGTGATACATGACGTGTGATACATGACGTGTGATACATGATGTGTGATACATGACGTGTGACACATGATGTGTGATACATGACGTGTGATACATGATGTGTGATACGTGATGTGTGATACATGATGTTTGATACATAACGTGTGATACATGATGTGTGATACATGATGTGTGATATATGATGTGTGATACATGATGTGGTATACATGATGTGTGATACATGATGTGTGATACATGATGTGTGATACATGATGTGTGATACATGATGTGTGATATATGATGTGTGATACATGATGTGGTATACATGATGTGTGATACATGATGTGTGATACATGATGTGTGATACATGATGTGTGATACATGATGTGTGATACATGATGTTTGATACATGATGTGTGATACATGATGTGTGATACATGATGTGTGATACATGATGTTTGATACATGATGTGTGATACGTGATGTGTGATACACGATGTTTGATACATGATGTGTGATACATGATGTGTGATATATGATGTGTGACACATGATGTGTGATACATGATGTGTGATACATGATGTGTGATATATGATGTGTGATATATGATGTGTGATACATGATGTGTGATACATGATGTGTGATACATGATGTGTGATACATGATGTTTCACACATGATGTGTGATACATGATGGGTGATACATGATGTGTGATACATGATGTGTGATACATGATGTTTGATACATGATGTGTGATACATGATGTGTGATACATGATGTGTGATACATGATGTGTGATATATGATGTGTGATACATGATGTGTGATACATGATGTGTGATACATGATGTGTGATACATGATGTGTGATATATGATGTGTGATACGTGATGTGTGATACATGATGTGTGATACATGACGTGTGATACATGATGTGTGATACATGATGTGTGATACATGATGTGTGATATATGATGTGTGATATATGATGTGTGATACATGATGTTTGATACATGATGTGTGATACATGATGTGTGATACATGATGTGTGATACATGATGTGTGATACGTGATGTGTGATACATGATGTGTGATACATGATGTTTGATACATGATGTGTGATACATGATGTGTGATACATGATGTGTGATACATGATGTGTGATATATGATGTGTGATACGTGATGTGTGATACATGATGTGTGATACATGACGTGTGATATATGATGTGTGATACATGATGTGTGATACATGATGTGTGATATATGATGTGTGATACATGATGTGTGATACATGATGTTTGATACATGATGTGTGATACATGATGTGTGATACATGATGTGTGATACATGATGTGTGATACGTGATGTGTGATACATGATGTGTGATACATGATGTTTGATACATGATGTGTGATATATGATGTGTGATACATGATGTGTGATACATGATGTGTGATACGTGATGTGTGATACATGATGTGTGATATATGATGTTTGACACATGATGTGTGATACATGATGTGTGATACATGACGTGTGATACATGATGTGTGATATATGATGTGTGATACATGATGTGTGATACATGATGTTTGATACATGATGTGTGATACATGATGTGTGATACATGATGTGTGATACATGATGTGTGATACATGATGTGTGATATATGATGTGTGATACATGATGTGTGATACATGATGTGTGATACATGATGTGTGATACATGACGTGTGATACATGATGTGTGATACATGATGTGTGATACATGATGTGTGATACATGATGTGTGATACATGATGTGTGATATAAAATGTGTGATACATGACGTGTGATACATGATGTGTGATACATGACGTGTGATACATGATTTGTGATACATGATGTGTGTTACATGATGTGTGATACATGATGTGTGATAGATGATGTTTGATACATGATGTGTGATACATGATGTGTGATACATGATGTGTGATACATGATGTGTGATATATGATGTGTGATACATGATGTGTGATACATGATGTGTGATACATGATGTGTGATACATGACGTGTGATACATGACGTGTGATACATGATGTGTGATACATGATGTGTGATACATGATGTGTGATACATGATATGTGATATATGATGTGTGAGACATGACGTGTGATACATGATGTGTGATACATGACGTGTGATACATGATGTGTGATACATGATGTGTGATACATGATGTGTGATACATGATGTGTGATATATGATGTGTGATACATGATGTGTGATACATGATGTGTGATACATGATGTGTGATATATGATATGTGATACATGACGTGTGATATATGTTGTGTGATACATGACGTTTGATATATGATGCGTGATACATGATGTGTGATATATGATGTGTGATATATGATGTGTGATACATGATGTGTGATATATGATGTGTGATACATGATGTGTGATATATGATGTGTGATACATGATGTGTGATACATGATGTGTGATACATGATGTGTGATACATGATGTTTGATACATGATGTGTGATACATGATGTGTGATACATGATGTTTGATACATGATGTTTGATATATGATGTGTGATACATGATGTTTGATATATGATGTGTGATACATGATGTGTGATACATGATGTGTGATACATGACGTGTGATACATGATGTGTGATACATGATGTGTGATACATGATGTGTGATACATGATGTGTGATACATGATGTTTGATACATGATGTGTGATACATGATGTGTGATACATGATGTGTGATACATGATGTGTGATGTATGATGTGTGATACATGATGTGTGATACATGATGTGTGATACATGATGTGTGATACATGACGTGTGATACATGACGTGTGATACATGATGTGTGATACATGATGTGTGATACATGATGTGTGATACATGATATGTGATATATGATGTGTGAGACATGACGTGTGATACATGATGTGTGATACATGACGTGTGATACATGATGTGTGATACAAGATGTGTGATACATGATGTGTGATACATGATGTGTGATATATGATGTGTGATACATGATGTGTGATACATGATGTGTGATACATGATGTGTGATATATGATGTGTGATACATGACGTGTGATATATGTTGTGTGATACATGACGTTTGATATATGATGTGTGATACATGATGTGTGATATATGATGTGTGATATATGATGTGTGATACATGATGTGTGATATATGATGTGTGATATATGATGTGTGATACATGATGTGTGATACATGATGTGTGATATATGATGTGTGATACATGATGTGTGATATATGATGTGTGATATATGATGTGTGATACATGATGTTTGATACATGATGTGTGATATATGATGTGTGATACATGATGTGTGATATATGATGTGTGATACATGATGTGTGATACATAATATGTGATATATGATGTGTGATATATGATGTGTGATACATGACGTGTGATATATGTTGTGTGATACATGACGTGTGATATATGATGTGTGATACATGATGTGTGATATATGATGTGTGATATATGATGTGTGATACATGATGTGTGATATATGATGTGTGATACATGATGTGTGATACATGATGTGTGATATATGATGTGCGATATATGATGTGTGATACATGATGTTTGATACATGATGTGTGATATATGATGTGTGATACATGATGTGTGATACATGATGTGTGATACATGATGTGTGATACATGACGTGTGATATATGATGTGTGATTTATGATGTGTGATACACGATGTGTGATACATGATGTGTGATACATGATGTGTGATACATGACGTGTGATACATGATGTGTGATATATGATGTGTGATACATGATGTTTGATACATGATGTGTGATACATGATGTGTGATACATGATGTGTGATACGTGATGTGTGATACATGATGTTTGATACATGACGTGTGATACATGATGTGTGATACGTGATGTGTGATACATGATGTTTGATACATGATGTGTGATACATGATGTGTGATATATGATGTGTGATACATGATGTGTGATATATGATGTGTGATACATGACGTGTGATACATGATGTGTGACACATGATGTGTGATACATGATGTGTGATACATGATGTGTGATACATGATGTGTGATATATGATGTGTGATACATGATGTGGTATACATGATGTGTGATACATGATGTGTGATACATGATGTGTGATACATGATGTGTGATACATGATGTGTGAACATGATGTTTGATACATGATGTGTGATACATGATGTGTGATACATGATGTGTGATACATGATGTTTGATACATGATGTGTGATACGTGATGTGTGATACACGATGTTTGATACATGATGTGTGATACATGATGTGTGATATATGATGTGTGACACATGATGTGTGATACATGATGTGTGATACATGATGTGTGATATATGATGTGTGATATATGATGTGTGATACATGATGTGTGATACATGATGTGTGATACATGATGTGTGATACATGATGTGTGATACATGATGTTTGATACATGATGTGTGATACATGATGTGTGATACATGACGTGTGATATATGATGTGTGATACATGATGTGTGATATATGATGTGTGATATATGATGTGTGATACATGATGTGTGATATATGATGTGTGATACATGATGTGTGATACATGATGTGTGATATATGATGTGTGATATATGATGTGTGATACATGATGTTTGATACATGATGTGTGATATATGATGTGTGATACATGATGTGTGATACATGATGTTTGATACATGATGTGTGATACATGATGTGTGATACATGATGTGTGATACATGATGTGTGATACGTGATGTTTGATACATGATGTGTGATACATGATGTTTGATACATGATGTGTGATATATGATGTGTGATACATGATGTGTGATATTGATGTGTGATACGTGATGTGTGATACATGATGTGTGATACATGATGTTTGATACATGATGTGTGATACATGATGTGTGATACATGACGTGTGATACATGATGTGTGATATATGATCTGTGATACATGATGTGTGATACATGATGTTTGATACATGATGTGTGATACATGATGTGTGATACATGATGTGTGATACATGATGTGTGATACGTGATGTGTGATACATGATTTGTGATACATGATGTTTGATACATGATGTGTGATACATGATGTGTGATACATGATGTGTGATACATGATGTGTGATATATGATGTGTGATACATGATGTGTGATACATGACGTGTGATACATGATGTGTGATACATGATGTGTGATACATGATGTGTGATACATGATGTGTGATATAAAATGTGTGATACATGACGTGTGATACATGATGTGTGATACATGACGTGTGATACATGATGTGTGATACATGATGTGTGATACATGATGTGTGATACATGATGTGTGATACATGATGTTTGATACATGATGTGTGATACATGATGTGTGATACATGATGTGTGATACATGATGTGTGATATATGATGTGTGATACATGATGTGTGATACATGATGTGTGATACATGATGTGTGATACATGACGTGTGATACATGATGTGTGATACATGATGTGTGATACATGATGTGTGATACATGATATGTGATATATGATGTGTGAGACATGACGTGTGATACATGATGTGTGATACATGACGTGTGATACATGATGTGTGATACATGATGTGTGATACATGATGTGTGATACATGATGTGTGATATATGATGTGTGATACATGATGTGTGATACATGATGTGTGATACATGATGTGTGATATATGATGTGTGATACATGACGTGTGATATATGTTGTGTGATACATGACGTTTGATATATGATGTGTGATACATGATGTGTGATATATGATGTGTGATATATGATGTGTGATACATGATGTGTGATATATGATGTGTGATACATGATGTGTGATATATGATGTGTGATATATGATGTGTGATACATGATGTTTGATACATGATGTGTGATATATGATGTGTGATACATGATGTGTGATATATGATGTGTGATACATGATGTGTGATACATAATATGTGATATATGATGTGTGATATATGATGTGTGATACATGACGTGTGATATATGTTGTGTGATACATGACGTGTGATATATGATGTGTGATACATGATGTGTGATATATGATGTGTGATATATGATGTGTGATACATGATGTGTGATATATGATGTGTGATACATGATGTGTGATACATGATGTGTGATATATGATGTGCGATATATGATGTGTGATACATGATGTTTGATACATGATGTGTGATATATGATGTGTGATACATGATGTGTGATACATGATGTGTGATACATGATGTGTGATACATGACGTGTGATATATGATGTGTGATTTATGATGTGTGATACATGATGTGTGATACATGATGTGTGATACATGATGTGTGATACATGACGTGTGATACATGATGTGTGATATATGATGTGTGATACATGATGTGTGATACATGATGTGTGATACATGATGTGTGATACATGATGTTTGATACGTGATGTGTGATACATGATGTTTGATACATGACGTGTGATACATGATGTGTGATATGTGATGTGTGATACATGATGTTTGATACATGATGTGTGATACATGATGTGTGATATATGATGTGTGATACATGATGTGTGATATATGATGTGTGATACATGACGTGTGATACATGATGTGTGACACATGATGTGTGATACATGATGTTTTATACATGATGTGTGATATATGATGTGTGATACGTTATGTGTGATACATGATGTTTGACACATGATGTGTGATACATGATGTGTGATACATGATGTGTGATACATGATGTGTGATACATGATGTGTGATACATGATGTGTGATACATGATGTGTGATACATGACGTGTGATACATGATGTGTGATACATGATGTGTGATACATGATGTGTGATACATGATGTGTGCTACATGATGTGTGATACATGATGTGTGATATATGATGTGTGATACATGATGTGTGATACATGATGTGTGATACATGATGTGTGATACATGATGTGTGATACGTGATGTGTGATACATGATGTTTGATACATGACGTGTGATACATGATGTGTGATACATGATGTGTGATATATGATGTGTGATACATGATGTGTGATACATGACGTGTGATACATGATGTGTGATACATGACGTGTGATACATGATGTGTGATACATGATGTGTGACACATGACGTGTGATACATGACGTGTGATACATGATGTGTGATACATGACGTGTGATACATGATGTGTGATACATGACGTGTGATACATGATGTTTGATACATGATGTGTGATACATGACGTGTGATACATGATGTGTGATACATGATGTGTGATACATGATGTGTGATACATGATGTGTGATACATGATGTTTGATACATGACGTGTGATACATGATGTGTGATACATGATGTGTGATACATCATGTGTGATACATGATGTGTGATACATGATGTTTGATACATGATGTGTGATACATGATGTGTGATACATGATGTGTGATACATGATGTGTGATACATGACGTGTGATACATGACGTGTGATACATGACGTGTGATACATGATGTGTGATACATGATGTGTGATACATGACGTGTGATACATGATGTGTGATACATGATGTGTGATACATGATGTGTGGTACATGATGTGTGATACATGACGTGTGATACATGATGTGTGATACATGATGTGTGATACATGATGTGTGATACATGATGTTTGATACATGATGTGTGATACATGATGTGTGACACATGATGTGTGATACATGATGTGTGATACATGACGTGTGATACATAATGTGTGATATATGATGTTTGATACATGATGTGTGATACATGATGTGTGATACATGACGTGTGATACACGATGTGTGATACATGATGTGTGATACATGATGTGTGATACATGATGTTTGATACATGATGTGTGATACATGATGTGTGATACATGATGTGTGATACATGATGTGTGATACATGATGTTTGATACATGATGTGTGATACATGATGTGTGATATATGATGTGTGATACATGATGTGTGATACATGATGTGTTATACATGATGTGTGATACATGACGTGTGATACATGATGTTTGATACATGATGTGTGATACATGATGTGTGACACATGATGTGTGATACATGATGTTTGGTACATGATGTGTGATACATGATGTGTGATATATGATGTGTGATACATGATGTGTGATACATGATGTGTGATACATGATGTGTGATACATGATGTGTGATACATGACGTGTGATACATGATGTGTGATACATGAAGTGTGATACATGATGTGTGATACATGACGTGTTTTACATGATGTGTGATACGTGATGTGTGATACATGATGTTTGATACATGACGTGTGATACATGATGTGTGATACATGATGTGTGATATATGATGTGTGATACATGACGTGTGATACATGATGTGTGATACATGACTTGTGATACATGATGTGTGATACACGATGTGTGATACATGACGTGTGATACATGATGTGTGATACATGACGTGTGATACATGATGTGTGATACATGATGTGTGATACATGATGTTTGATATATGACGTGTGATATATGATGTGTGATACATGACGTGTGATACATGATGTGTGATACATGATGTGTGATACATGATTTGTGATACATGATGTGTGATACATGATGTTTGATACATGATGTGTGATACATGATGTGTGATACATGATGTGTGATACATGACGTGTGATACATGATGTGTGATACATGATGTGTGATACAGGATGTGTGATACATGATGTTTGATACATGATGTGTGATACATGATGTGTGATACATGATGTGTGATACATGATGTTTGATACATGATGTGTGATACATGATGTGTGATACATGACGTGTGATATATGATGTGTGATACATGATGTGTGATATATGATGTGTGATATATGATGTGTGATACATGATGTGTGATATATGATGTGTGATACATGATGTGTGATACATGATGTGTGATATATGATGTGTGATATATGATGTGTGATACATGATGTTTGATACATGATGTGTGATATATGATGTGTGATACATGATGTGTGATACATGATGTGTGATACATGATGTGTGATACATGACGTGTGATATATGATGTGTGATTTATGATGTGTGATACATGATGTGTGATACATGATGTGTGATACATGATGTGTGATACATGACGTGTGATACGTGATGTGTGATACATGATGTTTGATACATGATGTGTGATACATGATGTGTGATACATGATGTGTGATACATGATGTGTGATACATGATGTGTGATACATGATGTGTGATACATGACGTGTGATACATGATGTGTGATACATGATGTGTGATACATGGTGTTTGATACATGACGTGTGATACATGATGTGTGATACGTGATGTGTGATACATGATGTTTGATACATGATGTGTGATACATGATGTGTGATATATGATGTGTGATACATGATGTGTGATGTATGATGTGTGATACATGACGTGTGATACATGATGTGTGACACATGATGTGTGATACATGATGTTTTATACATGATGTGCGATATATGATGTGTGATACGTTATGTGTGATACATGATGTTTGATACATGATGTGTGATACATGATGTGTGATACATGATGTGTGATACATGATGTGTGATACATGATGTGTGATACATGATGTGTGATACATGATGTGTGATACATTACGTGTGATACATGATGTGTGATACATGATGTGTGATACATGATGTGTGATACATGATGTGTGCTACATGATGTGTGATACATGATGTGTGATACATGATGTGTGATACATGATGTGTGATACATGATGTGTGATACATGATGTGTGATACGTGATGTGTGATACATGATGTTTGATACATGACGTGTGATACATGACGTGTGATACATGATGTGTGATATATGATGTGTGATACATGATGTGTGATACATGACGTGTGATACATGATGTGTGATACATGACGTGTGATACATGACGTGTGATACATGATGTGTGATACATGACGTGTGATACATGATGTGTGATACATGATGTGTGATACATGATGTGTGATACATGATGTGTGATACATGACGTGTGATACATGACGTGTGATACATGACGTGTGATACATGACGTGTGATACATGACGTTTGATACATGATGTGTGATACATGACGTGTGATACATGACGTGTGATACATGATGTGTGATACATGATGTGTGATACATGATGTGTGATACATGATGTTTGATACATGATGTGTGATACATGATGTGTGATACATGATGTGTGATACATGATGTGTGATACATGATGTTTGATACATGATGTGTGATACATGATGTGTGATACATGATGTGTGATACATGATGTGTGATACATGATGTGTGATACATGACGTGTGATACATGATGTGTGATACATGATGTGTGATACATGATGTGTGATACATGATGTGTGATACATGACGTGTGATACATGATGTGTGATACATGATGTGTGATACATGATGTGTGATACATGATGTGTGATACATGATGTGTGATACATGATGTGTGATACATGATGTGTGATACATGATGTGTGATACATGACGTGTGATACATGATGTGTGACACATGATGTGTGATACATGATGTGTGATACATGACGTGTGACACATAATGTGTGATATATGATGTTTGATACATGATGTATGATACATGATGTGTGATACATGACGTGTGATACACGATGTGTGATACATGATGTGTGATACATGATGTGTGATACATAATGTTTGATACATGATGTGTGATACATGATGTGTGATACATAATGTGTGATACATGACGTGTGATACATGATGTGTGATACATGATGTGTGATACATGATGTGTGATACATGATGTTTGATACATGATGTGTGATACATGATGTGTGATACATGATGTGTGATACATGATGTTTGATACATGATGTGTTATACATGATGTGTGATATATGATGTGTGATACATGATGTGTGATACATGATGTGTGATACATGATGTGTGATACATGACGTGTGATACATGATGTTTGATACATGATGTGTGATACATGATGTGTGACACATGATGTGTGATATATGATGTGTGATACATGATGTGTGATACATGATGTGTGATACATGACGTGTGATACATGATGTGTGATACATGATGTGTGATACTTGATGTGTGACACATGATGTGTGATACATGATGTGTGATACATGATGTGTGATACATGATGTGTGATACATGATTTGTGATAAATGATGTGTGATATATGATGTGTGATATATGATGTGTGATACATGATGTGTGATACATGATGTGTGATACATGATGTGTGATACATGATGTTTGATACATGATGTGTGATATATGATGTGTGATACATGATGTGTGATATATGATGTGTGATACATGATATGTGATACATGATGTGTGATACATGATGTGTGATACATGACGTGTGATACATGATGTGTGATACATGACGTGTGATACATGATGTGTGATGCATGATATGTGATATATGATGTGTGATACATGATGTGTGATACATGACGTGTGATACATGATGTTTGATACATGACGTGTGATACATGATGTGTGATACATGATGTGTGATGCATGATGTGTGATATATGATGTGTGATACATGATGTGTGATACATGATGTGTGATACATGACGTGTGATACATGATGTTTGATACATGACGTGTGATACATGATGTGTGATACATGATGTGTGATACATGATGTGTGATACATGATGTGTGATACATGATGTGTGATACATGATGTGTGATACATGACGTGTGATACATGATGTGTGATACATGATGTGTGATACATGATGTGTGATACATGATGTGTGATACATGATGTTTGATACATGATGTGTGATATATGATGTGTGATACATGACGTGTGATGTATGTTGTGTGATACATGACATTTGATATATGATGTGTGATACATGATGTGTGATATATGATGTGTGATATATGATGTGTGATACATGATGTGTTATACATGATGTGTGATACATGATGTGTGATACATGATGTGTGATGCATGATGTGTGATATATGATGTGTGATACATGATGTGTGATACATGATGTGTGATACATGACGTGTGATACATGATGTTTGATACATGACGTGTGATACATGATGTGTGATACATGATGAGTGATGCATGATGTGTGATACATGATGTGTGATACATGATGTGTGATACATGATGTGTGATACATGACGTGTGATACATGATGTGTGATACATGATGTGTGATACATGATGTGTGATACATGATGTGTGATACATGATGTGTGATACATGATGTTTGATACATGATGTGTGATATATGATGTGTGATACATGACGTGTGATATATGTTGTGTGATACATGACGTTTGATATATGATGTGTGATACATGATGTGTGATATATGATGTGTGATATATGATGTGTGACACATGATGTGTGATACACGATGTTTGATACATGATGTGTGATGCATGATGTGTGATATATGATGTGTGATACACTATGTGTGATACATGATGTGTGATATATGATGTGTGATATATGATGTGTGATACATGACGTGTGATATATGTTGTGTGATACATGACGTTTCATATATGATGTGTGATACATGATGTGTGATATATGATGTGTGATATATGATGTGTGATACATGATGTGTGATATATGATGTGTGATACATGATGTGTGATATATGATGTGTGATACATGATGTTTGATACATGATGTGTGATATATGATGTGTGATACATGATGTGTGATATATGATGTGTGATACATGATGTGTGATACATAATATGTGATATATGATGTGTGATATATGATGTGTGACACATGACGTGTGATATATGTTGTGTGATACATGACGTGTGATACATGATGTGTGATACATGATGTGTGCTACATGATGTTTGATAGATGACGTGTGATATATGATGTGTGATACATGACGTGTGATACATGATGTGTGATACATGATGTGTGCTACATGATGTTTGATACATGACGTGTGATATATGATGTTTGATACATGACGTGTGATACATGATGTGTGATACATGATGTGTGATACATGATGTGTGATACATGATGTGTGATATATGATGTGTGATACATGACGTGTGATACATGATGTGTGATACATGATGTGTGATACTTGATGTGTGACACATGATGTGTGATACATGATGTGTGATACATGATGTGTGATACATGATGTGTGATACATGATTTGTGATAAATGATGTGTGATATATGATGTGTGATATATGATGTGTGATACATGATGTGTGATACATGATGTGTGATACATGATGTGTGATACATGATGTGTGATACATGATGTTTGATACATGATGTGTGATATATGATGTGTGATACATGATGTGTGATATATGATGTGTGATACATGATGTGTGATACATGATGTGTGATACATGATGTGTGATACATGACGTGTGATACATGATGTGTGATACATGACGTGTGATACATGATGTGTGATACATGACGTGTGATACATGATGTGTGATACATGATGTGTGATACATGATGTGTGATACATGATGTTTGATACATGACATGTGATACATGATGTGTGATACATGATGTGTGATATATGATGTGTGATACATGATGTGTGATACATGATGTGTGATACATGATGTTTGATACATTATGTGTGATACATGATGTGTGATACATGATGTGTGATACATGATGTGTGATACATGATGTTTGATACATGATGTGTGATACATGATGTGTGATATATGATGTGTGATATATGATGTTTGATACATGATGTGTGATACATGATGTGTGATATATGATGTGTGATACATGATGTGTGATACATGATGTGTGATACATGATGTTTGATACATGATGTGTGATACATGATGTGTGATACATGATGTGTGACACATGATGTGTGATACATGATGTGTGATACATGATGTGTGATACATGATGTTTGATACATGATGTGTGATACATGATGTGTGACACATGATGTGTGATACACGATGTTTGATACATGATGTGTGATACATGATGTGTGATACATGATGTGTGACACATGATGTGTGATAAATGATGTGTGATACATGATGTGTGATACATGATGTTTGATACATGATGTGTGATACATGATGTGTGACACATGATGTGTGATACACGATGTTTGATACATGATGTGTGACACATGATGTGTGATACATGATGTGTGATATATGATGTGTGATACATATTGTGTGATACATGATGTGTGATATATGATGTGTGATATATGATGTGTGACACATGATGTTTGATACATGATGTGTGATACATGATGTGTGATATATGATTTGTGATACATGATGTGTGATACATGACATGTGATACATGATGTGTGATACATAACGTGTGATACATGATGTTTGATACATGAAGTGTGATACATGATGTGTGATACATGATGTGTGATACATGATGTGTGATATATGATGTGTGATACATGATGTGTGATACATGATGTTTGATACATGACGTGTGATACATGATGCGTGATACATGATGTGTGATACATGACGTGTGATACATGATGTGTGATACATGATGTGTGATATATGATGTGTGATTCATGATGTGTGATACATGACGTGTGATATATGATGTGTGATATATGATGTGTGATATATGATGTGTGATACATGATGTGTGATATATGATGTGTGATACATGATGTTTGATACATGATGTGTGATATATGATGTGTGATACATGATGTGTGATATATGATGTGTGATACATGACGTGTGATATATGATGTGTGATATATGATGTGTGATACATGATGTGTGATACATGACGTGTGATACATGATGTGTGATACATGATGTGTGATACATGATGTGTGATACATGATGTGTGATACATGATGTGTGATACATGATGTGTGATACATGACGTGTGATACATGATATGTGATATATGATGTGTGATACATGATGTGTGATACATGATGTGTGATACATGATGTTTGATACATGATGTGTGATACATGATGTGTGATACATGATGTTTGATACATGATGTGTGATACATGATGTGTGATATATGATGTGTGATATATGATGTGTGATACATGATGTGTGATACATGATGTTTGATACATGATGTGTGATACATGATGTGTGATATATGATGTGTGATATATGATGTGTGATACATGATGTTTGATACATGATGTGTGATACATGATGTGTGATACATGACGTGTGATACATGATGTGATATATGATGTGTGATACATGATGTGTGATATATGTTGTGTGATACATGATGTGTGATATATGATGTGTGATACATGATGTGTGATACTTGATGTGTGATATATGATGTGTGATATATGATGTGTGATACATGATGTGTGATACACTATGTGTGATACATGATGTGTGATATATGATGTGTGATATATGATGTGTGATACATGATGTGTGATACATGATGTGTGATATATGATGTGTGATATATGATGTGTGATACATGATGTGTGATATATGATGTGTGATACATGATGTTTGATACATGATGTGTGATATATGATGTGTGATACATGATGTGTGATATATGATGTGTGATACATGACGTGTGATATATGATGTGTGATATATGATGTGTGATACATGATGTGTGATACATGATGTGTGATACATGATGTGTGATACATGATGTTTGATACATGATGTGTGATACATGATGTGTGATATATGATGTGTGATACATGATGTGTGATACATGATGTGTGATACATGATGTGTGATACATGATGTGTGATACATGATGTGTGACACATGATGTGTGATACATGATGTGTGACACATGATGTGTGATACACGATGTTTGATACATGATGTGTGATACATGATGTGTGATAAATGATGTGTGATATATGATGTGTGATACATGATGTGTGATACATGATGTGTGATACATGATGTTTGATACATGATGTGTGATACATGATGTGTGATACATGATGTGTGACACATGATGTGTGATACATGATGTCTGATACATGATGTGTGATACATGATGTTTGATACATGATGTGTGATACATGATGTGTGATACATGATGTGTGATATATGATGTGTGATAAATGATGTGTGACACATGATGTTTGATACATGATGTGTGATACATGATGTGTGATACATGACGCGTGATACATGATGTGTGATACATGACGTGTGATACATGATGTGTGATACATGATGTGTGATACATGATGTGTGATACATGATGTGTGATACATGATGTGTGATACATGAAGTGTGATACATGATGTGTGATACATGACGTGTGATACATGATGTGTGATACATGATGTGTGATACATGACGTGTGATACATGATGTGTGATACATGATGTTTGATACACGACGTGTGATATATGATGTGTGATACATGATGTGTGATACATGATGTGTGATACATGATGTGTGATACATGATGTGTGATACATGACATGTGATACATGATGTGTGATACATGACGTGTTATACATGATGTGTGATACATGATGTTTGATACACGACGTGTGATATATGATGTGTGATACATGACGTGTGATACATGATGTGTGATACATGATGTGTGATACATGATGTGTGATACATGATGTTTGATACATGACGTGTGATACATGATGTGTGATACATGATGTGTGATATATGATGTGTGATACATGATGTGTGATACATGATGTGTGATACATGATGTTTGATACATGACGTGTGATACATGATGTGTGATACATGATGTGTGATATATGATGTGTGATACATGATGTGTGATACATGATGTGTGATACATGATGTTTGATACATGATGTGTGATACATGATGTGTGATACATGACGTGTGATACATGACGTGTGATACATGATTTGTGATACATGATGTGTGATACATGATGTTTGATACATGACGTGTGATATATGATGTGTGATACATGACGTGTGATACATGATGTGTGATACATGATGTGTGATACATGATGTGTGATACATGATGTTTGATACATGACATGTGATACATGATGTGTGATACATGATGTGTGATACATGATGTGTGATATATGATGTGTGATACATGACGTGTGATACATGATGTGTGATACATGACGTGTGATACATGATGTTTGATACTTGATGTGTGATACACGATGTGTGATACATGATGTGTGATACATGATGTGTGATACATGATGTGTGATGCATGATGTGTGATACATGATGTGTTATACATAATGTGTGATATATGATGTATGATACATGATGTGTGATATATGATGTGTGATACATGATGTGTGATACATGATGTGTGATACATGATGTGTGATACATGATGTGTGATACATGATGTGTGATGCATGATGTGTGATATATGATGTGTGATACATGATGTGTGATACATGATGTGTGATACATGATGTGTGATACATAATGTGTGATGTATGATGTGTGATATATGATGTGTGATACATGATGTGTGATATATGATGTGTGATATTAGATGTGTGATACATGATTTGTGATCAATGATGTGTGATATATGATGTGTGATACATGATGTGTGATACATGATGTGTGATATATGATGTGTGATACATGACGTGTGATATATGTTGTGTGATACATGACGTGTGATATATGATGTGTGATATATGATGTGTGATACATGATTTGTGATATATGATGTTTGATACATGATGTGTGATACATGATGTGTGATATATGATGTGTGATACATAATGTGTGATGTATGATGTGTGATACATGATGTGTGATACATGATGTGTGATACATGATGTGTGATATATGATGTGTGATACATGATGTGTGATACATGATGTGTGATATATGATGTGTGATATATGATGTGTGATACATGATGTTTGATACATGATGTGTGATATATGATGTGTGATACATGATGTGTGATATATGATGTGTGATACATGATGTGTGATACATGATGTGTGATATATGATGTGTGATACATGATGTGTGATACATGACGTGTGATATATGATGTGTGATATATGATGTGTGATACATGATGTGTGATACATGACTTGTGATACATGATGTTTGATATATGATGTGTGATACATGATGTGTGATACATGATGTGTGATACATGATGTTTGATACATGATGTGTGATACATGATGTGTGACACATGATGTGTGATACACAATGTGTGATACATGATGTGTGATACATGATGTGTGATATATGATGTGTGATACATGATGTGTGATATATGATATGTGATACATGACGTGTGATATATGATGTGTGATATATGATGTGTGATACATGACGTGTGATACATGATGTGTGATACATGATGTGTGATACATGATGTTTGATACATGACGTCTGATATATGATGTGTGATACATGACGTGTGATACATGATGTGTGATACATGATGTGTGATACATGACGTGTGATACATGATGTGTGATACATGATGTGTGATATATGATGTGTGATACATGATGTGTGATACATGATGTGTGATATATGATGTGTGATATATGATGTGTGACACATGATGTGTGATACATGATGTTTGATACATGATGTGTGATACATGATGTGTTATACATGATGTGTGATACATGATGTGTGATATATGATGTGTGATACATGATGTGTGATACATGACGTGTGATATATGATGTGTGATATATGATGTGTGATACATGATGTGTGATACATGATGTTTGATACATGATGTGTGATACATGATGTGTGATACATGATGTGTGATACATGATGTGTGATACATGATGTGTGATACATGATGTGTGATATATGATGTGTGATATATGATGTGTGACACATGATGTTTGATACATGATGTGTGATACATGATGTGTGATACATGATGTGTGATACATGATGTGTGATACATGACATGTGATACATGATGTGTGATACATGACGTGTGATACATGATGTTTGATACGTGATGTGTGATACATGATGTTTGATACATGATGTGTGATATATGATGTGTGATACATGATGTGTGATACATGATGTTTGATACATGACGTGTGATACATGATGCGTATTACATGATGTGTGATACATGACGTGTGATACATGATGTGTGATACGTGATGTGTGATACATGATGTTTGATGCATGACATGTGATACATGATGTGTGATACATGATGTGTGATATATGATGTGTGATACATGATGTGTGATACATGACGTGTGATACATGATGTGTGATACGTGATGTGTGATACATGATGTTTGATACATGACGTGTGATACATGATGTGTGATACATGATGTGTGATATATGATGTGTGATACATGATGTGTGATATATGAGGTGTGATACATGATGTGTGATATATGATGTGTGATACATGATGTGTGATATATGAGGTGTGATACATGATGTGTGATACATGACGTGTGATACATGATGTTTGATACATGATGTGTGATACATGATGTGTGATATATGATGTGTGACACATGATGTGTGATACATGACGTGTGATATATGATGTGTGATATATGATGTGTGATACATGATGTGTGATATATGATGTGTGATACATGATTTGTGATATATGATGTGTGATATATGATGTGTGATACATGATGTGTGATACATGATGTGTGATACATGACGTGTGATACATGACGTGTGATACATGATGTTTGATACATGATGTGTGATACATGACGTGTGATACATGATGTGTGATATATGATTTGTGATACATGATTTGTGATATATGATGTGTGATATATGATGTGTGATACATGATGTGTGATATATGATGTGTGATACATGATTTGTGATATATGATGTGTGATATATGATGTGTGATACATGATGTGTGATACATGATGTGTGATACATGATGTGTGATACATGACGTGTGATACATGATTTGTTATATATGATGTGTGATATATGATGTCTGATACATGATGTGTGATACATGATGTGTGATACATGATGTGTGATACATGACGTGTGATACATGATGTGTGATACATGATGTGTGATACATGACGTGTGATACATGATGTTTGATACATGATGTGTGATACATGATGTGTGATACATGATGTGTGATACATGACGTGTGATACATGATGTGTGATATATGATGTTTGATACATGATGTGTGATACATGATGTGTGATACATGATGTTTGATACATGATGTGTGATACATGATGTGTGATACATGATGTTTGATACATGATGTGTGATACATGATGTGTGATATATGATGTGTGATATATGATGTGTGATACATGATGTGTGATACATGATGTTTGATACATGATGTGTGATACATGATGTGTGATATATGATGTGTGATATATGATGTGTGATACATGATGTTTGATACATGATGTGTGATACATGATGTGTGATACATGACGTGTGATATATGATGTGTGATATATGATGTGTGATATATGTTGTGTGATACATGATGTGTGATATATGATGTGTGATACATGATGTGTGATACATGATGTGTGATATATGATGTGTGATATATGATGTGTGATACATGATGTGTGATACATGATGTGTGATACATGATGTGTGATATATGATGTGTGATATATGATGTGTGATATATGATGTGTGATATATGTTGTGTGATACATGATGTGTGATATATGATGTGTGATACATGATGTGTGATACATGATGTGTGATATATGATGTGTGATATATGATGTGTGATACATGATGTGTGATACATGATGTGTGATACATGATGTGTGATATATGATGTGTGATATATGATGTGTGATACATGATGTGTGATACACAATGTGTGATATATGATGTGTGATATATGATGTGTGATACATGATGTGTGATATATGATGTGTGATACATGATGTTTGATACATGATGTGTGATATATGATGTGTGATACATGATGTGTGATATATGATGTGTGATACATGACGTGTGATATATGATGTGTGATATATGATGTGTGATACATGATGTGTGATACATGATGTGTGATACATGATGTGTGATACATGATGTTTGATACATGATGTTTGATACATGATGTGTGATACATGATGTGTGATACATGATGTGTGATACATGACGTGTGATACATGATATGTGATGTATGATGTGTGATACATGATGTGTGATACATGATGTGTGATACATGATGTTTGATACATGATGTGTGATACATGATGTGTGATACATGATGTTTGATACATGATGTGTGATACATGATGTGTGATACATGATGTGTGATACATGATGTTTGATACATGATGTGTGATACATGATGTGTGATTTATGATGTGTGATATATGATGTGTGATACATGATGTTTGATACATGATGTGTGATACATGATGTGTGATACATGACGTGTGATACATGATGTGATATATGATGTGTGATATATGATGTGTGATATATGTTGTGTGATACATGATGTGTGATATATGATGTGTGATACATGATGTGTGATACTTGATGTGTGATATATGATGTGTGATATATGATGTGTGATACATGATGTGTGATACACTATGTGTGATACATGATGTGTGATATATGATGTGTGATATATGATGTGTGATACATGATGTGTGATACATGATGTGTGATATATGATGTGTGATATATGATGTGTGATACATGATGTGTGATATATGATGTGTGATACATGATGTTTGATACATGATGTGTGATATATGATGTGTGATACATGATGTGTGATATATGATGTGTGATACATGACGTGTGATATATGATGTGTGATATATGATGTGTGATACATGATGTGTGATACATGATGTGTGATACATGATGTGTGATACATGATGTTTGATACATGATGTGTGATACATGATGTGTGATATATGATGTGTGATACATGATGTGTGATACATGATGTGTGATACATGATGTGTGATACATGATGTGTGATACATGATGTGTGACACATGATGTGTGATACATGATGTGTGACACATGACGTGTGATACACGATGTTTGATACATGATGTGTGATACATGATGTGTGATAAATGATGTGTGATATATGATGTGTGATACATGATGTGTGATACATGATGTGTGATACATGATGTTTGATACATGATGTGTGATACATGATGTGTGATACATGATGTGTGACACATGATGTGTGATACATGATGTGTGATACATGATGTGTGATACATGATGTTTGATACATGATGTGTGATACATGATGTGTGATACATGATGTGTGATATATGATGTGTGATAAATGATGTGTGACACATGATGTTTGATACATGATGTGTGATACATGATGTGTGATACATGACGTGTGATACATGATGTGTGATACATGACGTGTGATACATGATGTGTGATACATGATGTGTGATACATGATGTGTGATACATGATGTGTGATACATGATGTGTGATACATGAAGTGTGATACATGATGTGTGATACATGACGTGTGATACATGATGTGTGATACATGATGTGTGATACATGATGTGTGATACATGACGTGTGATACATGATGTGTGATACATGATGTTTGATACACGACGTGTGATATATGATGTGTGATACATGATGTGTGATACATGATGTGTGATACATGATGTGTGATACATGATGTGTGATACATGACATGTGATACATGATGTGTGATACATGATGTGTGATACATGATGTTTGATACACGACGTGTGATATATGATGTGTGATACATGATGTGTGATACATGATGTGTGATACATGATGTGTGATACATGATGTGTGATACATGACATGTGATACATGATGTGTGATACATGATGTGTGATACATGACGTGTGATATATGATGTGTGATACATGATGTGTGATACATGATGTGTGATACATGATGTGTGATACATGATGTGTGATACATGACATGTGATACATGATGTGTGATACATGACGTGTGATACATGATGTGTGATACATGATGTTTGATACACGACGTGTGATATATGATGTGTGATACATGACGTGTGATACATGATGTGTGATACATGATGTGTGATACATGATGTGTGATACATGATGTTTGATACATGACGTGTGATACATGATGTGTGATACATGATGTGTGATATATGATGTGTGATACATGATGTGTGATACATGATGTGTGATACATGATGTTTGATACATGACGTGTGATACATGATGTGTGATACATGATGTGTGATATATGATGTGTGATACATGATGTGTGATACATGATGTGTGATACATGATGTTTGATACATGATGTGTGATACATGATGTGTGATACATGACGTGTGATACATGACGTGTGATACATGATGTGTGATACATGATGTGTGATACATGATGTTTGATACATGACGTGTGATATATGATGTGTGATACATGACGTGTGATACATGATGTGTGATACATGATGTGTGATACATGATGTGTGATACATGATGTTTGATACATGACATGTGATACATGATGTGTGATACATGATGTGTGATACATGATGTGTGATACATGATGTGTGATATATGATGTGTGATACATGACGTGTGATACATGATGTGTGATACATGACGTGTGATACATGATGTTTGATACTTGATGTGTGATACACGATGTGTGATACATGATGTGTGATACATGATGTGTGATACATGATGTGTGATGCATGATGTGTGATACATGATGTGTGATACATAATGTGTGATATATGATGTATGATACATGATGTGTGATATATGATGTGTGATACATGATGTGTGATACATGATGTGTGATACATGATGTGTGATACATGATGTGTGATACATGATGTGTGATGCATGATGTGTGATATATGATGTGTGATACATGATGTGTGATACATGATGTGTGATACATGATGTGTGATACATGATGTGTGATACATAATGTGTGATGTATGATGTGTGATATATGATGTGTGATACATGATGTGTGATATATGATGTGTGATATATGATGTGTGATACATGATTTGTGATATATGATGTGTGATATATGATGTGTGATACATGATGTGTGATACATGATGTGTGATATATGATGTGTGATACATGACGTGTGATATATGTTGTGTGATACATGACGTGTGATATATGATGTGTGATATATGATGTGTGATACATGATTTGTGATATATGATGTTTGATACATGATGTGTGATACATGATGTGTGATATATGATGTGTGATACATGATGTGTTATACATGATGTGTGATATATGATGTGTGATACATGATGTGTGATACATGATGTGTGATATATGATGTGTGATATATGTTGTGTGATACATGATGTTTGATACATGATGTGTGATATATGATGTGTGATACATGATGTGTTATATATGATGTGTGATACATGATGTGTGATACATGATGTGTGATATATGATGTGTGATACATGATGTGTGATACATGACGTGTGATATATGATGTGTGATATATGATGTGTGATACATGATGTGTGATACATGACGTGTGATACATGATGTGTGATATATGATGTGTGATACATGATGTGTGATACATGATGTGTGATACATGATGTTTGATACATGATGTGTGATACATGATGTGTGACACATGATGTGTGATACACAATGTGTGATACATGATGTGTGATACATGATGTGTGATATATGATGTGTGATACATGATGTGTGATGTATGATATGTGATACATGACGTGTGATATATGATGTGTGATATATGATGTGTGATACATGACGTGTGATACATGATATGTGATACATGATGTGTGATACATGATGTTTGATACATGACGTGTGATATATGATGTGTGATACATGACGTGTGATACATGATGTGTGATACATGATGTGTGATACATGACGTGTGATACATGATGTGTGATACATGATGTGTATCACACATCATGTACCTCATCATACTTTACTAAGGCCGGGAGTCATCGATTACATTTGTGTATGGACTAAAATCCTTCCATTACAAGACTGAAAGTAGCCCAGTGGTTAAGACTGTTGCATGAGAACAAATTGTACAGAGTTCAAACCCCTCTCCGGTCAGCAGTATTTTTCCACCTCATCTTACTCCAGCGAGTCAGGGGTCGTAGATAACATTTGTGTATGGAAAGAAATCCTCTCTTCACAGGACCAGGGATAGCTCAGTGCTTAAGACAGGTACTGGGTTCGAATCCCACTCATGTTGACAAAATTGAGTTTAAGCTTGTCATACTTTACTGAGCCAGGAGTCCTCGATTACATTTGTGTATAGAACACAATCTTCTCTTCACGAGACCCAGCATAGACCAGGTGTTAAGACATCCGACTCGGAATGAAAAGTACTGAGTTCAAGTCCCACTCAGGTTGACTGTATTTTGTTCTACCTCATCAAACTTTCCTGGGCCATCAGTCCTCGATTAGATTTGTATATGAAAAAAAAACATCTCATCAAGACGCAGGATAGCCCAGCGGTTAAGACTGCTAACTCTGAATGACAGGTACTGGGTTCGAATCCCACTCATGTGGACAAAATTTTGTTTAAGCTTGTCATACTTTACTGAGCCAGGAGTCCTCGATTACATTTGTGTATAGAACACAATCTTCACTTCACAAGACCCAGGATAGACCAGTGGTTAAGACATCTGACTCGGAATGAAAAGTACTGGGTTCAAATCCCACTCAGGTTGAGTGTATTTTGTTCTACCTCATCAAACTTTACTGGGCCATCAGTCCTCAATTACATTTGTGTATGAAAAAAAAACATCTCATCAAGACGCAGGATAGCCCAGCGGTTAAGACTGCTAACTCTGAATGACAGGTACTGGGTTCGAATCCCACTCATGTGGACAAAATTTTGTTCAAGCTTGTCATACTTTACTGAGCCAGGAGTCCTCGATTACATTTGTGTATAGAACACAATCTTCTCTTCACAAGACCCAGGATAGACCAGTGGTTAAGACATCCGACTTGGAATGAAAAGTACTGCGTTCAAATCCCACTCAGGTTGAGTGTCTTTTGTTCTACCTCATCAAACTTTACTGGGCCATCAGTCCTCGATTACATTTGTGTATGAAAAAAAAACATCTCATCAAGACGCAGGATAGCCCAGCGGTTAAGACTGCTAACTCTGAATGACAGGTACTGGGTTCGAATCCCACTTATGTGGACAAAATTTTGTTTAAGCTTGTCATACTTTACTGAGCCAGGAGTCCTCGATTACATTTGTGTATAGAACACAATCTTCTCTTCACAAGACCCAGGATAGACCAGTGGTTAAGACATCTGACTCGGAATGAAAAGTACTGGGTTCAAATCCCACTCAGGTTGAGTGTATTTTGTTCTACCTCATCAAACTTTACTGGGCCACAGTCCTCGATTACATTTGTGTACGAAAAAAAAATATCTCATTAAGACCCAGGATAGCCCAGTGGTTAAGGCTGCTGACTCTGAATGACGGGTACTGGGTTCGAATCCCACTCATGTTGACAACATTTTGTTTAAGCTTGTCATACTTTACTGAGCCAGGAGTCCTCGATTACATTTGTGTTTAGAACACAATCTTCTCTTCACAAGACCCAGAACAGACCAGGGGTTACGACATCTGACTCGGAATGAAAAGTACTGGGTTCAAATCCCACTCAGGTTGACTGTATTTTGTTCTACCTCATCAAACTTTACTGGGCCATCAGTCCTCGATTAGATTTGTGTATGAAAAAAAAACATCTCATCAAGACGCAGGATAGCCCAGCGGTTAAGACTGCTAACTCTGAATGACAGGTACTGGGTTCGAATCCCACTCATGTGGACAAAATTTTGTTTAAGCTTGTCATACTTTACTGAGCCAGGAGTCCTCGATTACATTTGTGTATAGAACACAATCTTCTCTTCAAAAGACCCAGGATAGACCAGTGGTTAAGACATCTGATTCGGAATGAAAAGTACTGGGTTCAAATCCCACTCAGGTTGAGTGTATTTTGTTCTACCTCATCAAACTTTACTGGGCCATCAGTCCTCGATTACATTTGTGTATGAAAAAAAATATCTAATCAAGACCCAGGATAGCCCAGTGGTTAAGACTGCTGACTCTGAATGACAGGTACTGGGTTCGAATCCCACTCATGTTGACAAAATTTTGTTTAAGCTTGTCATACTTTACTGAGCCAGGAGTCCTCGATTACATTTGTGTATAGAACACAATCTTATCTTCACAAGACCCAGGATAGACCAGGGGTTAAGACATCTGACTCGGAATGAAAAGTACTGGGTTCAAATCCCACTCAGGTTGAGTGTATTTTGTTCTACCTCATCAAACTTTACTGGGCCACAGTCCTCGATTACATTTGTGTACGAAAAAAAATTGTCTCATCTAGACCCAGGATAGCCCAGTGGTTAAGACTGTTGACTCAGGTTGAAGAGTGTGGGGTTCGACTCCTGCCTGGGTTGATGTGAAATTTAAACGATCAGCTGGAGGCTGCAAGTTGACAAATATTGTAACTGTGTGATTTCTCTCATGTAATGTTAAAATAATAATTTAATTTACTTTTTTTTTATCCAATTACAATTAACCTATTTTATTTTATTTGTACCCAGGAGAGCTCATTGGTCAACGCTCTTTATTTATCCTATTCCCACCCACCTCAGGAGTTACACTCACTCGCACACACTCCTACACACACACACACACGCGCACTCATTCTCACACACACACAGGTAACCCCTGAGGTGTCATCATTGACTATTTGACATTTTATTTTGGATTATTATTAGCTTTAGTGTTGACTTAATTTTTCAACTATATGTTAGTCAAAGAAGTAGCACATAACATTAGTCTGTGTGGGGGAGAAGAAGCAGCCCACAATGTATGTCGTCTTGACGCCATACTGCCAAATTACTGACTCCATGTATGGGATTTGAACTCACTACTCCTGTATTAGGAGCCCACAGTGTTGACCATTGAGCTATCCTGGGTCCCAACAAAGTTTGGTTTTCGCTCATATACAAATGTTCTCAGTGAACTATGATCAAGGCAAAACAAAGAACAAGAACTTCCCGGATGTGGATTTGAACCCAGTAGTACTGCGTGTGAAGCAGCAGTGTTAACCATTGAGCTATCACAGGTCCCACTAAGTATTGTTTTTCACTCATATACAAATGTAATCAGTGAACTATGATCAAGGCAAAACAAAAAACTAGCTCTTCCTACAAATGGATTTGAACCCAGTAGTTCTGCATGAGAGGCAGCAGTCTTAACCATTGAGCTATCCTGAGTCTTGTTGGAAGTGTAGTCTGGCTCCTTCATTAATGGAATCGTGACATCTGTCCCAGTAAACTACGATTGAGGTGGAGCTCAATTTTGAACTGAAGTTACATATCAAACCAATTGGGATTCAAACCCAGTACCCCCATATTTGAAGCTCACAGTGTTGACCATTGAGGTATCCTGGGTTCCATCAAGACATGATTTTCACTCATATACAAATGCAATCATTTAACAATGATAGAGATGAAACAAAAAACAAGACCTCCCATCTTGTGGATTTGAACCCAGTAGTACCGTGTGAGAGGCAGCAGTCTTAACCATTGAGCATTTTGGGTTCTACTACTTCATGATCTGGATCAATATACCAATGTTACATACCTGTTGTTGAGTAGTTGGTGTGTGCCATGTCTCTCAGGTGTGACATACCTGTTGTTGGTTTGTGCCATGTCTCTCAGGTGTGACATACCTGTTGTTGGTGTGTGCCATGTCTCTCAGGTGTGACATACCTGTTGTTGGTGTGTGCCATGTCTCTCAGGTGTGACATACCTGTTGTTGGTGTGTGCCACGTCTCTCAGGTGTGACATACCTGTTGTTGGTGTGTGCCATGTCTCTCAGGTGTGACATACCTGTTGTTGGTGTGTGCCATGTCTCTCAGGTGTGACATACCTGTTGTTGGTTTGTGCCATGTCTCTCAGGTGTGACATACCCGTTGTTGGTGTGTGCCATGTCTCTCAGGTGTGACATACCTGTTGTTGGTGTGTGCCATGTCTCTCAGGTGTGACATACCTGTTGTTGGTGTGTGCCATGTCTCTCAGGTGTGACATACCTGTTGTTGGTGTGTGCCATGTCTCTCAGGTGTGACATACCTGTTGTTGGTGTGTGCCATGTCTCTCAGGTGTGACATACCTGTTGTTGGTGTGTGCCATGTCTCTCAGGTGTGACATACCTGTTGTTGGTGTGTGCCATGTCTCTCAGGTGTGACATACCAGTTGTTGGTGTGTGCCATGTCTCTCAGGTGTGACATACCTGTTGTTGGTTGTGCCATGTCTCTCAGGTGTGACATACCTGTTGTTGTCATACCTGCCAGCTTGTCTGCAGCAATAAACAAGTCATCAATTGAGTCCACAACATGTTTGATGTTTATTCCTCTCATGTTGAAGTAGTTCCCATCTGCAGTTCGCCCACTGCACTCTATCGCCACCATGTGGTCATACCTGCAACAACTTCATAGTTCTTTGAAACTATCGCCACCATGTGGTCATACCTGCAACAACTTCATAGTTCTTTGAACCTAAAATCTATTGAGATATATATCGTATATATGGAGCGGAAAACACAACCCAAAATTCAAAGTTTCTTCATGCGACGTAGCCGGCCTACTTCACCACAGTCTGTAGTCTATTGCCCTCCCCCCAGGCAAAGATGAGATGGAGATGTGATGGTGACGACTAACACATTTTCTGGGGGGGAAATCACTGCATAGATAACATTTGTGTATGGAAAGAAATCTATTCTTTACAAGACCAAGGATAGCTCAGTGGTTAAGACTGCGGACTCTGAATGAGAGGTACTGGTTTCGAATGCCAATCTAGTGGACATCATTTTGTTCAAACTCATCATACTTTACTGGGCCAGGAGTCCTCAATTACATTTGTGTATGGAACACAATAATAGCTTCACAAGACCCAGGATAGTCCAGTGGTTAAGACTTCTCACTTGGAATTAAGCGCACTGGGTTCAAATCCAGCTCTAATTGATTTTTTTTTTTTTTTTCCCCCAAGATGGCGCTGCTGTAGTGGCTGCTGTTGGCAGGAGCTCCGTGCTCTTGTGTCATCATTTTGTGTTTCACTCTTGTTTTCATGTCTTATTATATTTTTTTGCCTTTTGGTCCGGGACCCTTTGGGACTGTGTGACAAGGGGTGGCACTTTCGTGACCTCTGTGGTGCTTTTTGTGGACTTCTGGATCTTCCTCCCGGGAGCCTTTTGACCATGGAGACCAGCTGCTGGGTGTCTGCCACACCGGAGTCGCTTTGGAGGGACTGGAGGAGATGCGGATGAAGGGACAGGTCTGCGGAGCAAGCTCTGAGCGCTGGGACGGAGAGGCTTGGCGGTGTCTTGGCTGGGTGAGCAGGTGTCGTACACCTCAGTCTCCTTGGACGTATCCTCGCTCATCCATGCGGACTGGACACTGGCCGAGAGTTGGTTGGCGGCTTAGAGTGGAGTCAGTTCTCTTGGTTGCTTTGTTGGGTCTGCTCCTGTTTCTGGCCACGCTCCCTCCACCCCAGTGGACGATGGCGTGGAACAGCGCAGAGACCACCACAGTGTCTATGTTTCTTTTAGTTGTTATTCATAGCTGGATGTAGAAGTGTCTGCTTGTATCCGCTGCTTTAATGTCTTTCATGTCCTTTGTCTTCTTTGATGTTTACCTCTTACACACATGTGAGAGGGATGTGTACTATGGCTATGAGTTGTTGTTGTTTTTTCCCTTGGCCTCAGTCTGGACCCCTTCTCCAGGGCCCAGGTTTAGACCATTTTTATTTTAGTATATTTTATTTTATTTTATTTTATTTTAATCTTCTATTTTTTTCACCCATTCCCAACCTCATTACACTTTACAGAGCCAGGAGTCCTCGATTACATTTATGTATGGAACACAATCTTATTGTCACAAGACCCAGGGTAGACTAGGGGTTGAGTCTGCTGACTTTGAATGAAAAGTGCTGAGTTCAAACCTCACTCTGGTTGATAGTATTTTTTTTTTTACCTCATCATACTTTACGAAGGCCGGGAGTCATCGATTACATTTGTGTATGGACTAAAATCCTACCTTTACAAGACTGAAAGTAGCCCAGTGGTTAAGACTGTTGCATGAGAACAAACTGTACACAGTTCAAACCCCACTCCGGTCAGCAGTATTTTTTCCACCTCATCTTACTCCAGTGAGTCAGGGGTCGTAGATAACATTTGTGTATGGAAAGAAATCCATTCTTCACAGGACCAGGGATAGCTCGGTGGTTAAGACTGCTGACTCTGAATGACAGGTACTGGGTTCGAATCCCACTCATGTTGACAAAATTTAGTTTAAGCTTGTCATACTTTACTGAGCCAGGAGTCCTCGATTACATTTGTGTATAGAACACAATCTTCACTTCACAAGACCCAGGATAGACCAGGGGTTAAGACATCTGACTCGGAATGAAAAGTACTGGGTTCAAGTCCCACTCAGGTTGACTGTATTTTGTTCTACCTCATCAAACTTTACTGGGCCATCAGTCCTCGATTACATTTGTGTATGAAAAAAAATATATCTCATCAAGACCCAGGATAGCTCATTGGTTAAGACTGCTGACTCTGAATGACAGGTACTGGGTTCAAATCCCACTCATGTTGACAAAATTTTGTTTAAGCTTGTCATACTTTACTGAGCCAGGAGTCCTCGATTACATTTGTGTATGGAACACAATCTTCTGTTCACAAGACCCAGGATAGACCAGGGGTTAAGACATCTGACTCGGAATGAAAAGTACTGGGTTCAAGTCCCACTCAGGTTAACTGTATTTTGTTCTACCTCATCAAACTTTACTGGGTCATCAGTCCTCGATTACATTTGTGTATGAAAAAAAAAATATCTCATCAAGACCCAGGATAGCCCAGTGGTTAAGACTGCTGACTCTGAATGACAGGTACTGGGTTCGAATCCCACTCATGTTGACAAAATTTTGTTTAAGCTTGTCATACTTTACTGAGCCAGGAGTCCTCGATTACATTTGTGTATAGAACACAATTTCTCTTCACGAGACCCAGGATAGACCAGGGGTTAAGACATCTGACTTGGAATGAAAAGTACTGGGTTCAAATCTCACTCAGGTTGTGTGTCTTTTGTTCTACCTCATCAAACTTTACTGGGCCACAGTCCTCGATTACATTTGTGTATGAAAAAAAATTGTGTCATCAAGACCCAGGATAGCCCAGTGGTTAAGACTGTTGACTCAGGTTGAAGAGTGTGGGGTTCGACTCCTGCTTGGGTCGATGTGTAATTTAAAAGATCAGCTGGAGGCTGCAAGTTGACAAATATTGTAACTGTGTCATTTCTCCCATGTAATGTTAAAATAATAATTTAATTTACTTTTTTTTTATCCAATTACAATTAACCTATTTTATTTTATTTGTACCCAGGAGAGCTCATTGGTCAACGCTCTTTATTTATCCTATTCCCACCCACCTCAGGAGTTACACTCACTCGCACACACTCCTACACACACACACACACACACACGCGCACTCATTCTCACACACACACACACACACACAGGTAACCCCTGAGGTGTCATCATTGACTATTTGACATTTTATTTTGGATTATTATTAGCTTTAGTGTTGACTTAATTTTTCAACTATATGTTAGTCAAAGAAGTAGCACATAACATTAGTCTGTGTGGGGGAGAAGAAGCAGCCCACAATGTATGTCGTCTTGACGCCATACTGCTAAATTACTGACTCCATGTATGGGATTTGAACTCACGACTCCTGTATTAGGAGCCCACAGTGTTGACCATTGAGCTATCCTGGGTCCCAACAAAGTTTGGTTCTCGCTCATATACAAATGTTATCAGTGAACTATGATCAAGGCAAAACAATAAACTAACGCTTCCTAACAATGGATTTGAACCCAGTAGTTCTGCATGAGAGGCAGCAGTGTTAACCATTGAGCTATCCTGAGTCTTGTTGGAATTGTAGTCTGGCTCATTCATTAATGGAATCGTGACATCTGTCCCAGTAAACTACGATTGAGGTGGAGCTCAATTTTGAACTGAAGTTACATATCAAACCAATTGGGATTCAAACCCAGTACCCCCATATTTGAAGATCACAGTGTTGACCATTGAGGTATCCTGGGTTCCATCAAGACAGGATTTTCACTAATATACAAATGCAATCATTTAACAATGATAGAGATGAAACAAAAAACAAGATCTTGTGGATTTGAACCCAGTAGTACCGTGTGAGAGGCAGCAGCCTTAACCATTGAGCATTTTGGGTTCTACTACTTCCTGATCTGGATCAATATACCAATGTTACATACCTGTTGTTGAGTAGTTGGTGTGTGCCATGTCTCTCAGGTGTGACATACCTGTTGTTGGTGTGTGCCATGTCTCTCAGGTGTGACATACCTGTTGTTGGTGTGTGCCACGTCTCTCAGGTGTGACATACCTGTTGTTGGTGTGTGCCACGTCTCTCAGGTGTGACATACCTGTTGTTGGTGTGTGCCACGTCTCTCAGGTGTGACATACCTGTTGTTGGTGTGTGCCACGTCTCTCAGGTGTGACATACCTGTTGTTGGTGTGTGCCACGTCTCTCAGGTGTGACATACCTGTTGTTGGTGTGTGCCACGTCTCTCAGGTGTGACATACCTGTTGTTGGTGTGTGCCATGTCTCTCAGGTGTGACATACCTGTTGTTGGTGTGTGCCACGTCTCTCAGGTGTGACATACCTGTTGTTGGTGTGTGCCATGTCTCTCAGGTGTGACATACCTGTTGTTGGTGTACCAAAAAGTTCTATCTTGGTTTCATCTGACCACATGACATTCTCCCAATCCTCTGCTGTATCATCAATGTATCCATTTTGTTATAAACTCAACTCGTCGTATTTGGAGAATACTAAGTTGCATCCCAAGAACACCATAACTACTGTGAAGCATGGGGGTGGAAACATCATGCTTTGGGGCTGTTTTTCTGCTAAGGGGACAGGACGATTGATCCGTGTTAAGGAAAGAATGAATGGGGCCATGTATCGTGAGATTTGGAGCCAAAACCTCCTTCCATCAGTGAGAGCTTTGAATGGTTGACCAAATACTTATTTTCTACCGTAATTTACAAATAAATTATTTAAAATTCCTACAATGTGAATTCCTGGATTTTTTTTTCACATTCCGTCTCTCACAGTTGAAGTGTACCTATGATGAAAATGACAGACCTCTGTCATCATTTGAAGTGGGAGAACTTGCTGACTAAATACTTTTTTGCCCCACTGTATGTATACATTTTACAGGACTCTCATCGTCTGCCTCAGAGACCCAAGTAGTTTTTAGTGTATTATGCAAATGAGCCATGTTAGTCATTGTAGGAGCCAGATCATGAGTGTATGTCACGTGGTGTTTGTGGATGTGTACACAAGGAACAGAAGCATGTGTCACGTGACATAGGTGGCCGTCACCATAAAGAAGGTTTTTTTACCTGTACTCAAGAGGGAGAGAGGAAAGAGTAGAGCTCGGTAGCCATCATTTCTGCTCGGTTGGTAGAGTGGCCGTGCCAGCAACCTGAGGGTTCCAGGTTCGATTCCCGCTTCTGCCAACCTAGTCACTGCTGTTGTGTCCTCGGGCAAGACACTTTACCCACCTGCTCCCAGTGCCACCCACACTGGTTTCAAAATGTAACTTAGATATCGGGCTACACAATGTAAAGCACTTCGAGTCACAAGAGAAAAGCGCTATATAAATATAATTAACTTCACATTAAATCAAATAATTTACTGTATTGTGAATTGTGATTGAAAAGTATGCCAAGAATAAACGTGTGGAATGTTTATTAAAAATATGTATCATGGAATAAAAACAGTATTTTCCAATAGATGTCCTTTACTTGACATTCTGTCTTGTCAGTCTCCCGCTACGTGTCTTGAAGCCTGCAACAAAAAGTAAGTTTACCACACTTACAGTATAATCTACAAAAGGTTTATGTGTATCAAAACACATGCAAACTTGTTAGCACACGCAAAGCTGATCTAAATATTTGTCGATTAATGAGCAAAACAAGGAGTGCAATCCATCCCATCCATCCATTTTCTATCGCTTATTCCCTCCATTTAACATATTTGTCTTAATGATGTATGCAGAATATATGTTGATTATCAGAATGCCCACAATACTGGGAGGAGAAAATGCAAATACAAATCACTCAACATGAACAGTGAGATTTATCAATGCTGAAAGTGTCCTGCAGGCAGTATCGTGCCTCTTAAAAAGTCTGAAATCTGCGTGCAAACTGGCATAGTTGCACACAGGGCTGTGAGAAAGGAGGCCATCACGCTGCAAAGACAACTGACATAGTTGCACACAGGGCTGTGAGAAAGGAGGCCATCACGCTGCAAAGACAACTGACATAGTTGCACACAGGGCTGTGAGAAAGGAGGCCATCACGCTGCAAAGACAACTGACATAGTTGCACACAGGGCTGTGAGAAAGGAGGCCATCACGCTGCAAAGACAACTGACATAGTTGCACACAGGGCTGTGAGAAAGGAGGCCATCACGCTGCAAAGACAACTGAACAGAGAAGCCTTTGTTCTACGTGTGCATGTCATATTTGGACTGTTAGAAATAAAAAGAAGAAGATATATATTCAGCAATATCATTTTATAGCTGCTGGACAACTTAAAGGGCCGATTAAACCAAAGTCTATTAATTTATGTTGTTTTTTAATGGTATTCCTTTTTTGATTTAGAAAATATGCACCGTATTTTTCGGACTATAAGTAGCAGTTTTTTTTTTCATAGTTTGGCCGGGGGTGCGACTTATATTCAGGAGCGACTTATGTGTGAAATTATTAACACATTACCGTAAAATATCAATATTATTTATCTCATTGACGTAAGAGACTAGACGTATAAGATTTTATGGGATTTATGGATTAGGAGTGAGAGATAGTTTGTTAAAGGTATATCATGTTCTATATGTTCTAGTTATTTGAATGACTCTTACCATAATATGTTAGCTTAACATAGCAGTTGCTTATTTATGCCTCATATAACCTACACTTATTCAGCCTGTTCTTCACTATTCTTGATTTATTTTAAATTGCCTTTCAAATGTCTATTCTCGGTGTTGGCTTTTATCAAATAAATTTCCCCCCCAAAATGCGACTTATACTCCAGTGCGACTTGTATGTTTTTTTTCCTTCTTTATTATGCATTTTCGGCAGGCGCGACTTATACTCCGAAAAATATGGTATTGAACAAATATATAAACGCAACACTTTTGTTTTTGCTCCCATTTATCATGAATTGAACTTAAAGATCTGAAACTTTTACTATACACAAAATATATATTCCTCTCAAAAATTACTTACTGGGTGACATGTCCGGTGAGTATGCTGGTCATGCAAGAACTGGGATGTTTTTAGCTTCCAGATCCTTGCAACATGAGTTAGTAAATGTTATTTATAAAGGTGATGGCCTCGGGTGATTAGTACAACAATGGGGCCCAGGGTCTCGTGACGGTATCTCTGCGCATGGAAAATGCCATCAATAAAATGCACGTGGTTTCGCTGTCAATAATAACATACCAAAACCTCTGTATTGTGCCAGACGCCATTGAGTGTGAGCATTTGCCCACTCAAGTTGGTTAAGAAGACAAACTGCAGTTAGGTCGAGACCCCGATGAGGACCACGAGCATGCAGATGAGCTTTCTTGAGACAGATTGATTGATTGATACTTTTATTAGTAGATTGCACAGTTCAGTACATATTCCGTACAATTGACCACTAATTGGTAACACCCCAATATGTTTTTCAACTTGTTTAAGTCGGGGTCCACGTTAATCAATTCATGGTAGTTTCTTACAGTTTGTGCAGAAATGCTATGGTTAAGCAAACCAATTGTTGTAGCAGCTGTCCGGGTGGCAGGTCTCAGCCAATCAATATGGTCTGCGGCTGTGAGGCCAGTTGGATGTATTGCCAAATTCTCTGAAACACCTTTGGAGGCGGCTTATACTAAACGGCCTGGGCTACTGGGTGTGAAGTTGGAGAAGATGCAGGTGGAGGCCCCCTTGGTGTCCTGGGTTGTAGATTACCTGACTGACAGACCACAGTATATGCGACTGCAGGACTGTGTGTCTGACAGGCTGGTCAGCAACACCGGGGCCCCGGAGGCTACAGTACTCTTCCCCCTTCCTCTACACCATTTACACCACCCATTTCCACTATCAGTCAGAGTCCTGCCACCTTCAGAAGTTTTCTGATGACTCTGCGATAGTGGGGTGTATTGAGGAAGGTGATGACGAGGAATACAGGACACTGGTGGAGGACTTTGTCACATGGTGTGGAAAGAACCACCTCCAGCTCAATGTTACGGAGACCAAGGAGCTGGTTGTGGACCTGGGAAGGAGGAGGAGTACTCTGGTGACCCCTCTTTCCATCAAGGGGGTGGATGTGGACATGGTAGAGGATTATAAATACCTCGGAGTACACATGGACAACAAGCTGAATGGGTCAAAACACGCTGAGGCCCTCTACAAGAAGGGACAGAGCCAAATCTATATTTCCTTTGGAGGCTAGGATCCTTCAACGTCTGTACAAAGATGTTGAAGATGTTCTACGAGTCGCTGGTGGCAGGCGCCCTCTTGTACGCCGTGGCCTGCTGGGGCAGCGGGCTGAGAGTGAGGGACACATACAGACTGGACAAGTTGGTAGAGAAGGCCAGTAACAAGATGGGAGTGGAGCTGGACTCTCTGGCGGTGGTGTCAGAGAGAAGTCTAGCAAAACTCCTAGCCATTATGGACAACACCTCCCACCCACTACACTCGGACCTTGCAGAGAGAATGAGCACATTCAGTGGAAGGCTCAGACTCCCAAAATGCAACACGAAACGACACAGGAGGTCCTTCACACCGACAGCCATCAGACTGTATAATGCATATGTTCCTTGACTGCACTTAAATGTAGAATATATTTATATTATTCATATATATTATATTATTTATTATTATCATTGTTTATTGTGAGCGAACTGTGGTGCTGAATTTCCCCCAGGGATCAATAAAGTACTTTCTATTCTATTCTATTCTTATGGCGGAGAAATAAACATTTAATTGACGGGCAACAGCTCTGGTGGACATTGCTGCAGTCAGCATGCCTACTGCACGCTCCCTCAAAACGTGCGACATCTGAAGCATTGTGTTGTGTGATAAAACTGCACATTTCACAGTGGCCTTTTATTTTGGACAGCTCAAGGCACACCTGTCAGGTGGGATGGATTATCTTGGCAAAGAAAAAATGCTCACTAACAAATGTATACAGATTTGTGAACAATATTTGAGAGGAACAGGTATTTTGTGTTTATAGTCAAAGTTTTCGATCTTTGAGTTCATTTAAATTGGGAACAAGAACAAAAGCGTTGCGTTTTTTTTTTTGTATTTAGTATAACTCCTAAAAAAAATGTCTTGCAATATGCAGTTTGATCATTCCTGCTGCAAATAGTATACATACTGTGATTCTATATTGCAGAAAAGGTGTTAGATGATCGATATGTGCTATAATCTAATATAAGCCCCCCTCCAGTGTGGAGAGCATAATAACATGAATGTAGAGGGAAAGAAGTGTTTCCAAGGGCACATAATGCTTCTAGTACACAAAAATAGGGTGATCTGTGCCACTTTTGCTGCTATCAATTGCACAAAGTAGATCACATACAACACGTCCACCAACAGTACATGCAATTTTATAGTTTGCGCACACAGATAAGTGTGTGGGAATTGGATCCTCAAAGATCAGGCTCTTAATATTTTCAGAAAATGGGAGTATTATTAGAATCAGACCTGCAGCTGGCTCTGTATTGTTCTTTTTCCTCCTGCCTGACGTGGATTTCGGTTCTTGCTGAGGTGTGTTTGCTGATCTTCTTCTGGGTGTGGCTTCTTCTTGAGGTCCATTTTCTTCTTCCTTTGCTGCTTTTGTGGGCTTTTTGGCTGCTTTTTTCTTCACTGTGCTGTCAGAGTTGTGTTTCCTGGACACCTGAAGTACAGCCACAATGGGGTTAGATTTCTATGTGCTGGTGGTGATTACCTACTGAATATACCTTTTTCTTGCGGGGGTAATCATGGTCTGCATCTGTATCTTTTCTCTTTTTGGCCTTTGGAGACTTTGATTCTGGTGTGTGAGAAAAGATAAAGACACACTAAGCTTTCTCTTATGTGTAATGGTATCTCAACTATTTTTTCTGGCGTTTACCTTTAGGAGCCATAGGACCTGGATCGCCCTGAAATGACACCATTTTATATTAGTCAATACGTGCTACAAATATAGTTGTTACGTATGAAAATGTGTTTGCATACTTTGAACCACATAGTCCTGCCATTGTGGTCGCGTACAGACTTCATTCCATCCACATAGTAACACTGCAACCAGGCCTCAAAACCTGAGTAGTCTTTCTTCTCTGGATCGTAACCTTTCCCACCTCCATAAACAAAAAGTCTAAATAAGAGGAGCACCTTTGTGTCGTTGTCTTCCCCCCACCCCGATCAACCTTGAAACATGGATTCTTACCTAAGTTCACCACCTCCAGCGGTACTGTGTGGCAAAGTCTGAGCAGGTCTGTATTCTCCTCTTCCATTTTGTCCTTTTTGGCTCCCTTAACATTTTTGGGCAAAATAAACTGTTAATAATCGAGGTAAAATACTTGTTTGTACTTATTTGACCTTTTTGCTATGGATCTCCTTTTTTACAGCTTTCTTGTCTTCACACGCATCCTCTGACTCGAGGCCTTCCAGCACAGTCCGGGCAGGCACAAAGGGTGGAATGTTCAACCTGGAAGACACGCATGGGCATCTTTCCAAAAACAGAAGGTATTTTGTGTGGAAACAGTGCTACACTTTTATAGTAAACACATTTCCAAGTGAAATTAGGAATTGCTTGTTTATTCATCCAAGATGATTAGAATCTGGGGAATACAAAAACATTCTTCACTCTCCTTTTCAGATCACGGTGACCTGAGTATGTATCTTCATTCAATGGTCATTTCTTTTACAGCAGGCTCTTTGGTGAAGTGTAATATTATTGCTAGGAGTCTTGCAAAAGTACTTCACACAGTGGGCACGGCTGTAACAAAATAACACTGCAATGTACTGTCAACATGTACAAAACCCCAAACCAGTGAAGTAGCACGTTGTGTAAATGGTAAATAAAAACAGAATACAATGATTTGTAAATCCTTTTTAACTTATATTCAATTGAATAGACTGCAAAGACAAGATATTTGATGTTGGATCTGAGAAACTTTTTTTTTTGCAAATATTAGCTCATTTTGGAATTTGATGCCTGCAACATGCTTAAAAAAAAGACCGAAAAAGTTGAGGAATGCTCATCAAACACTTGTTTCCCATAGCAAAGCAAAATTGAAGATGAGATCTCATGTATGTCTTATATATATCTCCTAGACATAAAAGAGCACTAATGGAGACCAAAGTAGTTTTCTCCTTCTTCTCAAATGTATCTCCTGAGAAATAAGGCTCACAGTGAGCACTATGAGAGATCTCATAGTTGTCTAATAGTTATCTCTTTTCCCCATTTCAACTAAGACCAAAATGAGAGATGAATGAGCTGGTCTCCAATATGTCTCAATTATGACTCAGTGAGAGAAACACCTGGTTTTGTTTCTCACTACTCACTGTTTGAGTTCTCAGATGTCTCTTTTCTATTTCGGCAAAAAGACAATTGATGAGTATTGGTTTCAATATGTCTCAATGATGTCTCAGTGAGAGATATACTTGGTTTTGTCTCTCACTGCTCACTATTTGAGTTGTTAGATATACCCGTTTTCTAAAAAAATGCATTTTAATGGGCTCAATTTAGTTATACCTCAATCATATTCCAGTTGATCTCATGCCAACATTGGGAGAAAATAATGAATTCAGACAATATGGATATATGGTCTGTAATCTAAATGGTTTATTTAAATAAAGTTGGACTTCATTTGTTGATTTCTTATCCACACGTCATGTACAGTAACTCAGTGACTACAATTGTGAGATTTAAAACTGAACCCAAACAATACTGATATGATCACAAGACACTTTGTAAGAGCTTTTAACATTTGTGAACTTTCTAGAGCAGTGGTTCTCAAACTCTTTTAACAAAGTACCACTTCAGAAGATATTTGGCTCTCCAACCACCATCATAAGGACTAATATTAAAATGCAGTAGCATAGTAGGCCTATGTATTCATTAAAAAAGACAGTGGCTTTATTAAACAAGTAAATGTAATATATTTGCCACTGAAATATTACACACAATGCAAAAACATCATCAACAATGATACTCCATATACAGTACCTATTTACAGAATCCACGGCAACATCACATCAGTGTGTATTTTCAGAGCATTTATAACAATGATTAAAGATTTGATTTGTGGCTTCTTAGGCCAGTTCAGTTCTTCATTATTTCAAACTTTTCAAGTGTGTTGGGGAAATGAACTGCAATCACTATGCCAGGCATAGATGTGAAGTCAAGGAAAACAACTTTACCCAACATGTCATCCAAGAATACTACTGTACTGCAGAGGTTTCCAATAGGGGAATAACATGACTGCATGTCTCATATGTTACACTATCTTGCAGCAAAGAAAAACCTGCATGTTTATATTCACCAACGAGGGCCCATTTGGCACATGAATGTGCTGTGGTAAACAAGAAATCAATCTGTACATACTTTAAAAAAAGGATGAGAACCTTTCTTCTGACACACTGGTCCCACAAAGCAGGCATTTTATTTGTTTACTTTCTATTGGCCCAAAACAATTCTTGGAGGATTTATGTAATATAGTAGGCGATGATGCAGAGTGGGATAAAAAAAAGTTTTGGAACTTCTGCACACTGTTTAAGCAGTCTGTGTTCAGACTATCGGGATAAAGCAACTTGAACATTTTGAGCATATGGCTTAGGGCCTTACCTGTGACTTTAGGACAGTTTACATAACCCATGCTGATCAGAAGGCACTCTGCCATGGTTTCTGATGCATTGTCATGTATTGGTTTGTCTGTTGTGTCCTTGAAATTGGACTCTTCTGCACACTCCTCACTCAAACCATCTTCAAATCCTTCATTAAACGTATGTCCGTCATTGTACATCCAATCCCCTATATCAGGGAGAGCTTCCTCAAATGATTGAAATGGATCATACTCAGCATCGACATGTCATTCAGTTGTTAGGCCATCAGGAGGATGTATGAGGGCTGATCTGGAAAATGGTTTTCCATTCTCTTCGATGGTCAGAAGTAGAAATATTTTCATCTGCTGAAGTTAAAATAGAATACAAATCACTAAAGGTTTTTTGATAACATTTTGTCACAAGGCAAAACGTATAACATCTCAGCATATCGCTCACATTCTTACACTCCAAAGTTTGTCACATTTGAGCAGGATTTGCTTTGTGACAAAATTCACAGCAAAACATTATTCAGCCACAGAAGACGGTGGGTGTACCTGGCAGGTGGGGAGAGGCTTGATGTTCCAGAGTGGTACATCCTGCACGGTCACCTGAAGGTTGGATGTGTTCCATTTGAAGAGCAGTGTTTTGGGCTCCTTCAGGGGGCACCGCCTCATGCAGTGTTACCCTGCTGCTACCCCCTGACACAAAGAAGAGGAACCAAAAAACTCTAAAGATTCAAATCATTGAAAACAAAAAAACAGACAAAAACATGCAAAACAAGAAGGAAGTTGACATAAATTGAACACATTATACAAATCCAGCTAATGGAATGCATTTCCTTTTTCCCCACATCTTGAGCGCATTGTAGTTCATGTTTACGTATCTTCTGTGTTTGTGGTAACACATCATCCACAGTGTTAAATGTAACTCATCACAATACAACACACACTATAAAAAGAAAGTTGTGGATGCTAATGCCAATCATTAGTAAATACACAACAGCAAACCAAACCTATGAGAAAGGATCTTGACGAGGGATGCAACATTATTGTAAATATAACCTTATTTTGATTTCAAAATTGTCACAATAATGCCGTGATGTGTGACGCTATCAAACGAGAACACCAGTCGCTGTGTTTTTTTCTGACAATATTAAGTGGGCTCATCTGAGAAGTAAACTGGTTCTCCCATGAAAACCCGCCGTGTGGGAAAACAAGGTTCAAACGGGACATTATAGAAGGGCGAAAAAGTGGAAGTGTGCAGGAGTGATGGGAACGTTTGTGCTTAGGTTAGCCGAGGAATTGTTGCTGTGAAATATTTCTGTGCCTATAACTGTCGTGTTAGTTGAACCTTAAACAAAGTCTGCATACTGCAAGGTAAAGCATGCCACGTTCATCCAGACCATTTCCAAATCGACCCAGAGCCCTTGCAGCTCACCAGAGGAAATGTGGACATGCACAAAATAAGACATTTGCTGACACTACACACCACAATGTCTACAATAAGTTAGGGAATAGGAGTAATATATTAGAATGAGTTATATGTTAGAACCGTTATTTGGAAAATATCGGTCATGTGAAACCAAGATGTCAGCAAGGGAAAATATGCATTTGTGAGGTATTTACATGATTAAAAGTCAAATTATTAGTTAACTCTTAAGAATCAGTATTCTACAAACTAATACAATTTGGACTGCAAAGGGCAGTTTCTTAGGAAGTTCAAAGTTTAAAAACACTCAACTAAACAGCAGTGATGTAACAATATCAAAATGTCATATCACCGTTACTGTGACCAAAATGATCACTGTTTGCATTATAATGGCAGTATTGTTGAATGTGCTAAAAAGGTCATCAAACCCACAATAATACCAAGTTGTATTGAAAAAAAAACATACCGGACACACAGTATAGTTTCTTGGCAAAAGAAACATTATTGTTCTACATTAGTTACACTGGATGTTTACTGTTTATGTCAGTTTAAAGACACTTATTTAAAAATGTTGGTTTTTGTGTGTTACTTGAAATTCTGTACCATTCCTTTGCACCTAAAATACCTGTTTTTAATGATAAATATGATTACAACATATGAAAATGATGTTTGTGTTCAATTACAGTAAGTGTGTTTATCCTAAACATTCCTCCCACGTCATTTAACACACTTTGACATTTTTGTAACAATATCTTACCCTGGCTTTAACACTATGACGATATCATACCGTGAAATGTTGATATTGTTACATCCTTAGTCATGACCTGATGTTACCTACCAGCTTTAACTTGGAGGTGAAAGGTTCCAAAAACATGAATTACACATGCTGAGATAACTCCTATTTGAAGTTTCATTCTTCATATGTGCTAATGTAATCAGGGTCAAAGAAAGCAATATTTTCATGTTTGTTCCTGACAAACTGTGGACAGCTTTTTATCTGTAAATCTCAATCAGAACTACTTGACTTCAAGAAAGAACAGGCATATACATATAACTTACTTGGACATTGCTGGTCATTCTCCACATTCACATAGGTGCATGCTGCAGGACGGGATGACTGCAGGAAGAAAAAGAAAGTATCACATATTATATCTGCTGCCAGTTTAATGCACCACCACTATACCAGTCTACTCAGCAACTTTACAGTCCTTCTTGATCTTTTATTTGATTCCACTTCTTTACCAGTTCTTCTTCATCGTTTTCCAGCTTTTCCCTTTGTCATTTCGACACTCCAATACTATATAAATCAATCAATCAATCAATGTTTATTTATATAGCCCCAAATCACAAATGTCTCAAAGGACTGCACAAATCATTACGACTACAACATCCTCGGAAGAACCCACAAAAGGGCAAGGAAAACTCACACCCAGTGGGCAGGGAGAATTCACATCCAGTGGGACGCTAGTGACAATGCTGACTATGAGAAACCTTGGAGAGGACCTCAGATGTGGGCAACCCCCCCCCCCCCCCCCCCTTCCTCTAGGGGACCGAAAGCAATGGATGTGGAGCGGGTCCAACATGATACTGTGAAAGTTCAATCCATAGTGGCTCCAACACAGCCGCGAGAGTTCAGTTCAAGCGGATCCAAGACAGCAGCGAGAGTCCCGTCCACAGGAAACCATCTCAAGCGGAGGCGGAAACCATCTCAAGCGGAGGCGGATCAGCAGCGTAGAGATGTCCCCAACCAATACAGGCGAGCGGTCCATCCTGGGTCCCGACGAGCGGTCCATCCTGGGTCTCGACTCTGGACAGCCAGTACTTCATCCATGGTCATCGGACCGGACCCCCTCCACAAGGGAGGGGGGGACATAGGAGAAAGAAAAGAAGCGGCAGATCAACTGGTCTAAAAAGGAGGTCTATTTAAAGGCTAGAGTATACAGATGAGTTTTAAGGTGAGACTTAAATGCTTCTACTGAGGTGGCATCTCCAACTGTTACCGGAAGGGCATTCCAGAGTACTGGAGCCCGAACGGAAAACGCTCTATAGCCCGCAGACTTTTTTTGGGCTCTAGGAATCACTAATAAGCCGGAGTCTTTTGAACGCAGATTTCTTGCCGGGACATATGGTACAATACAATCGGCAAGATAGGATGGAGCTAGACCGTGTAGTATTTTATACGTCAGTAGTAAAACCTTAAAGTCACAGGAAGCCAGTGCAGGTGAGCCAGTATAGGTATATATGTATGTATATATGTATATAAAGGTATATACAGTATAGGTATATATGTATGTATATATGTATATAAAGGTATATACAGTATAGGTATATATGTATGTATATATGTATATAAAGGTATATACAGTATATATGTATATAAAGGTATATACAGTATATATGTATGTATATATGTATATAAAGGTATATACAGTATATATGTATGTATATATGTATATAAAGGTATATACAGTATAGGTATATATGTATGTATATATGTATATAAAGGTATATACAGTATAGGTATATATGTATGTATATATGTATATAAAGGTATATACAGTATAGGTATATATGTATGTATATATGTATATAAAGGTATATACAGTATATATGTATATAAAGGTATATACAGTATATATGTATGTATATATGTATATAAAGGTATATACAGTATATATGTATGTATATATGTATATAAAGGTATATACAGGATATATGTATGTATATATGTATATAAAGGTATATACAGTATATATGTATGTATATATGTATATAAAGGTATATACAGTATATATGTATGTATATATGTATATAAAGGTATATACAGTACAGGCGTAATGTGATCAAACTTTCTTGTTCTTGTCAAAAGTCTAGCAGCCGCATTTTGTACCAACTGTAATCTTTTAATGCTAGACATGGGGAGACCCCAAAATAATAGGTTACAGTAATCGAGACGAGACGTAACAAACGCATGGATAATGATCAATGCTGATATTGCTAAAAGAGCTCGGTTTCTACGCAAAGAGGGAAAAATACAAGCAACATGGTCGTCCAACTGCAAAGTCTACATAAAGCTAAATGGTGCACCTGAGCAGGCACAAGTGCTAATGGTCACAAGCTTAAATGATTTGGAAAAATTTGCATAGACTGTGGTTTGCTGGTTTATATGTTTTTTGTGTTTTTAGGGTTGACATCTATTCTGCAAATCCTTACTAACTTCAAATGTCTATCAAACTTCCCAAAAAAGGACTCAAAATTGCCCACTTGAACATCTGTAGTCTGAAAAACAAGGCAATTGAGTTAGGTAAAATAATGTTTGATAATGATCTACATATAGTAGCAATTTCTGAAACTCATTTGGATGATTCAATTGACAATACTGAAATATTTATACAAGGTTACAATATAATTAGACTTAATAGAGACAGATATGGGGGAGGAGTAGCCTTTTATGTACAAGACCACATTCCAATAAAGCAAAGACGAGATCTCAACTTGACAGATGTAGAGGCAATCTGGATCCAGGTTCACTTGCCACATCTAAAGCCATTACTAATCTGCTGCTGCTATAGACCACCTTCCTCTGATGCAGCACATCTTGAAAAAATATGTGCAATGCTTCAGAATGTTTCTGACACAAACAGAGAAATTTATTTCTTAGGAGACTTAAATATTGACTGGCTCTCAAAAAACTGCCCGATGAAAAGAAAGCTTGATGACACTGCCACTGTATGTAACCTAGCTCAAATGATAAATCTACCAACCAGAATAAATATGAACAATTCTGGTGTATTGTCTTCAACTTGCATTGATCATCTTTTTACTAATTCAGTAGATAAATGCTCAAAGGTTGTTTCAGTGCCAATTGGATTTAGTGATCATAACATGATTGCAATGGCAAGAAAAGTGAAAGTCCCCAAAGTTGGACCCACAATTATATACAAGAGACTCTACAAACATTTCAGTGATAATGCCTTTATTGAAGATGTACATAACATACAGTGGGACAGTGTATTTGAGTCAAAGCATACTGAAGCAGCTCTGCATGAATTCATGAAGTCATTTTCTTCTGTCTGTGATAAGCATGCACCCATCAAGAAACTCACCGTCAGATCCGTCAAAGCCCCTTGGCTTGACTCTGACCTGAGACACTTGATGAAAGATAGAGATAAATGGAAAAGAGTTGCTGTAGATTCAGGTAGCTCAGAGGACTGGCTAGCATATCGCTCTTTAAGAAACAAAGTGACCAAATTAAATAAACAGAAAAAAAGGGTGTACTACCAATCTAGAATTGAAGAAGTTAAACATGATGGCAAAAGACTTTGGAGTACTCTCAATCAAATCATGGGTAGAGATAAAAGGGGAAAAACACCAGCATTTATAGAATCAGGTGAAGGATTTATCACCAAGCCCAAAGAAATTGCTAATTACTTCAACAATTATTTCATAAGTAAAGTTGATACTATTAGAAATGGCATGCTGCCTGTAAGCGGTATTCTATCTGAGTCACTTATTAAAAATGATATCATGCAGGACAAAGAATGTACATTTGAATTCTCAGTCACCAATGTATTGGAAATTGAGAATCTATTGTCTGAATTGAAATCTGACAAACCTTGTGGTCATGATAATATAGATAGTAGACTTTTAAAGTTGTCAGCTGGAATAATAGCCAGTCCGATATGCTATATTTTTAACTTAAGTTTTAAAGAAGGAATCTATCCTCAAGTATGGAAGGTCGCAAGAGTGACTCCTCTACCAAAAAATAGGAAAGAAACATTCACTGGATTAAATAGTAGGCCCATTAGCATTTTACCAGTATTAGGAAAATTAATGGAAACAATTATATTTAAGCAAATTCAAAAGTATTTCTCTATAAATAACATTCATTCAGACTTTCAACATGCATATGAAAGTGTCTATTCAACATGCACAGCTCTCACACAAATAACAGATGACTGGCTAAAACAAATTGACAGTAAATTATTAGTTGGCACAGTGCTACTAGATTTTAGTGCAGCTTTTGATATTATTGATCATAAACTACTACTTATAAAACTGTCTGCTTATGGTTTTAAACTCTCAGCGATTAACTGGATGAAAAGCTACCTAGTCAACAGACAGCAATGTGTCATGTTCAATGGAACCCTTTCAAATATTAAAACATTATATTGTGGTATTCCACAGGGAAGTTGCCTGGGACCTTTATTATACTCAATATTTGTAAATGATATGTCATGTATTTTAAAGAATAGTTGCTGTGCAATTTACGCAGATGACACAACAATATATGCACATGCAGATAATTGCACCGACCTGAGCACTATACTACAAGATGAGGTCATGCGGATTTCAAAATGGGTTACAGAAAATAAGATGAAACTTAATATTTCCAAAACAAAATGTCTTGTTATTTGCTCAAAACATGCTCATAGAAAGGAACGCATATTAAATGTTTCTCTGAACGGAGTTCATGTTGAACAAGTTAAAGAGGCCAGGTTGCTGGGAGTTACAATAGATGAAAGACTATCTTGGGCCACTCACATTAAAAACATAGTAACAAAAATGAGCAGAAGCATTTCAATCATAAGAAGAAGTGCCTATTTTTTAACTAACACATCTATGAAGCAAGTTATACAATCCCTTGTATTGTCACATATGGACTACTGCCCAGCAATCTGGTCTAATGCATCTAAACAAGATCTAAATAAAATCCAGCTTACCCAAAACAGAGCTGCCAGACTAGCTCTCCATTGCTCATTTAGGACTGGCATTGAGATCATGCATCATGAATTGTCATGGATGAAAGTTGATGAAAGACTGGCTTGTAGTTTGATTCTATTTTTAAAAAACATCTATACATACCATAAACCCTCATATCTGTATTCTCAGCTCTTACTTGCCAGTGACAGTCACAACTACGGTACCAGGCTAGCCCAAAGAGGTGCTCTCACTCGTCTTAAACCCAAAAGTGATGTTTTGAAAAAGACTGTAATGTATCGGGCAATCACTTACTGGAATAGACTTCCACAATATCTGCTATCAATCACCAGCATAGTGGGCTTTAAGAATAAACTAAAAGGAGAAGTATTGTGTAAAGAGATTATTTTAGATTGTACCTAATGTCATGACTGTTTTTATTGACTATTGAATATTTTATTGATTATGGGATAAGCAGCAGAAAATGGATGGATGATACTTTTTCGTCACTTATTGTTTGTCTTTGGTACACTAATGTGTTTTAGGCCATTGGTTCTTTGTTTTATTTTTGCAAAAATGTATACAGTATATCTATTTTTATATTGCTATTTTTATCTTTGGTATGAAAATTATTAAGTAACAACATCTATTAGTATTTTTTGGTTCTTTGTTGTTGCTATTTTTGTATTATGACAATTTATTATTGGATCATGTTGTACTGCATTTTAATCGTTTGTTCTGTGGTTGTGTGATGTTTTTTGCCTGGACCCCAGGAAGAATAGTCTCCACTGCGGTGTAGACTAATGGGGATCCTTAATAAACTAATAAACTAATCTCGGCGTCTTTAGTGGACAAAATGGAGCGAATTTGAGCGATATTACGGAGATGAAAGAAGGCCGTTTTAGTAACGCTTTTAATGTGTGCCTCAAAGGAGAGAGTTGGGTGGAAGATAAATACAGACAAAGGTTGCTGGAATATAGGTGGAACTTCTTGTAAATGTAAAACTCTATATTATGTGTTCAGTAATGTATATTGTTCCACTTCAAATGTTCTCTGAACATTTATTTCTCTCATTGTTATTTCACTTCTTGTTATTATACTTACCTCGGTGGAGGTAACTATCACAACTTCTAGCAAGGTGCTTGCGGCATTTATAGCTCTATTTCCGTAACTGCGTGACGTTCCAGTAGTTTAAAACAAATAACTGGTGTGTGTTAAAGTCATATAAATACCAAAAGAGAAACAATAAATGGTATTACTTACTTTCAGTTGTTATTCCTTCGATGCTGAATATTATTTCTTCCCATCGAAATCATTACATCCGCCCACTTAATGCGCATGCGTGTTTTTCAGGAAAAGCCAATCTGATTGGACAGATTCATGGAGTGCCGTGCCAAATCTCGCGATCTCAGGATTTACATCAAGTTCATTTTCTCCTTATATGTCCATCTGAAAATAGCCCTTTTTGGCTAGGACATCATTTTCAAATGATTTGAAAATGTATGCTTTCTATCAGACGGCGGCGGACATGACGCGTTATTTGCCATCAGTTAACGTCAGAAGAAGAAGAAGCGGGGAAACAGTAGGTGGCGTAACATTTGAAGGTTGTCAGTGCGCCTACCTTCAACTAAAACAAGGAAGAAGAAGAAAGCCAACACTTAGTTGTTTTTTTTAAAGGTTTATTTATAAATGTCAACAATTACAAACAGTAAGACAAACAACAATATACAACATTATAAAACATTATGAAAACAGTACAAAACAGCACCAGGGGGTTGTAAGCTCAAAATAATAAAAAAAAAGAATACAAACATATATATATAAATAATAAACAAAATGCAAAGCCGTAGGCTTATTCAGATTCATCAAACAACTTAAATGTGGAACACAGCATCATCGTTTTCACAGCTTTTTTGTTGTTAGAGGTAGAGAGCGTTTTAATGTAAAGTTCCAGATCTTTTTTAAAGGCACAAAAGATAGGACGGGTATTAAGAAACTTACATTTATGAATATAAAACTTAGCCAATAAAATAATGAGCTTGCAAAGGTAGAATTCCTTTTCAATTTTTTGTTCATACAGTGTAAAACCAAAAATCACATCTTTAAAGTAAAGCACAAATTTGTCATAAATATTGTCCAGGATGAAGCGACAGATGCCTGCCATAGTGATGGAGTGTTTTCACAAGTATAAAACAAGTGGT